>NW_006912935.1:905264-1072688 GCF_000585535.1 Cladophialophora psammophila CBS 110553 | reverse complement strand
GTGATGAGTCGTGCTCGTGCGGCTCGTGACCGGTCTCCTTCAAGGCTGTGTCCAACAGGCGGGCAGTGCTGAATAATTCATAGTGTTGGCTGTGTGCCATTCTTTATAGATTTAATAGAGTATTCTATGTTTTTAATGTCGTCTATCTATTCCTAAGTGTTTCGTCGACCCTTTCCTACTTCTTAACGCCGTCGCCGTGCTAGGCGCTCCCTACCCTAGCCGCTGCCTCTCTAAAGATAGTATTAGTTGTGATGTTACCCTATTAGCGTTAACTAAAAACGGATTCTCGATTCCCGACCTACTAAATAGGTCTCTATGCGTTGTTATATATATACGCCGAACCCTAAAGTACTCTATTACACTATATCTTAGTATATTCATTCGAAGCCTATAATTAAATCCGTACTTAGTTATATCTAGTCATATTAAGTACATTATATTCTAGTATATATATAAAGTACTACTATATCTATTCACATCTAGTTATTTCTATTTATATTCAGTATATTCGCGTTTAATTATACGTACTACCTACTACTTAACCATCTATATTCGATATTAATCACCCACAGTAGCCTTAGTGTCCCTTAGGTTATAATAGTTTTATTCTCTTAATCTAACTACGCTTATTATTCTCATTATCCGATAACATAATAAATTTATCGTCATTAATATTCATCTTATTACCCACTTCACTTAACTTATCACTATCGTCTTCCTTCGAATCGTCGTTCGAGATATCGATAGTCACTATATTTACGATTTTATTTAGTGCCTACAAATTAATCCGGTTAGCGAATTCCTCTCGACCGAGTCTTCTTTAGTGTAAGGCCACTTTAGACGAGAAGTTATCGCAGTATAATTTAAAGACATTAAGGTCATTCTAATTAAAGTTACCTCTACGTAATATTCGACCGATTATTTACTCGTATAGTCCGGGGTCGCCTTACTATTTCATTAAGATAACGAATTAAGCTCTTATTAATATTAGACCCGTACTTAATACTTCTAATACACCAACAAGAATATTAACTTCATTCCCATCCTGAAAGTTAACTAATATCTAGTGACGTAGGGCTTTATCCATAGAACCGTATACGAAGGCCGCAATAATCTTAAATAATAAAGCCTAAGCCATTACGTTCTTAATATACTATACTCGGTTAGCCTCTAACCATAGTCATTTCTTTAACCCGAATATATCTTAAATATAACGAGGGTAGTTTCGTTATTCTTCGCGAAAATAATATTCTTCGAGGGTCTCCTAAGAAAGTCTATTTTCTAGAGCTACTTAATAAGAATAGACTATAGAATCGGGAATTTCGGAGCGCTATTTATTAGAAGTGTTAGATGTCGGTGGTATATACTTTTAGCCGCGTCGTCGATGTTTTTAGTGAAGACTTTCTATTTCTTTATATATTTCACTTCGAAGTTAAATTTTTTAGAGCTATCTACGATCTTTAGATACTTATTATTAGCGTAGACTCTTACGAGTTCCGATAAAGTCGTATATTTCTATAGAATCGAGAATAAACTACTAAATATCGGCTCGCTATTCGTTATTCTACTCTTATTCTTAGCTACTTATAGTTTATTATTAAAACTTTTATAAAGTGTTATTCTAACGTAGTTTATATTTATCTTGCTTATTTAGACCGTATAAAGACGATAATATATACGCGGGAGCGGGAGGAGAATCTTTCTATTAAGCTACTTAGTACCTCTCGTACGCTAGATTATAATTGCTAATAGTAACGCTATTCATTCCATCGTATATTGCTTTTTCTCTCTTAATCACCGAGTAGTTAGTTCGTATAGTCCGAACGGCGTATACGATCTCTAGAAGTCATTCTTTATACGTAACTCTATTTATTACTAATTTTTGAGTTAGTTTAGCGATCTTAGAGTAACATCGTTTAGAAGTTCCTTACGTTTCTTAAGGTACGCGTAGAGTGTCTAGAGAGAAGATATCCCTACTAAATCTCTTACGCTAAGTTGAATTAGTGTACTTAATATCATTATGATCTTAGGCGTTATGAGACGATCCCATTTAGAGCGCTTAAAGATAAGTTCCCGCGCATTCGTTATCATTAAGTTCGAGATACTTAGTTTCTAATGAAATTCATCTCGAGCGTATCGACCATATAGGAGTTTATAAATTCCGGTATTAACTATATTCGTCTTATATAATGGCGCGGCGATAATGAAGACGTATCGATAAAGCCCGATAAGAGACTTTTCGATTCGTATAAAGAGAGTACGGGTATCGTTCTTTTTTATATAGAGTTCCCGAATATTAGTTTTCACCACTTTATTATCTATCTATAGCCGATCGCCTTAAGTCTTCTTACCCGACTCTTTAGTTATTTATATATAAACGTAGAACTTAAATTTATTCGTCTTTATATCTACTTACTTATACTATTCTTTAATTATATTAATAAGAAAAATATTAGACATTATTAATGTTATCGTTTCTAGTGTAGACCGTATCTTAGATAACGAATTTCTCTCTACGTAAGAATAATAGACCGCGAATAGCTTAAGCGAAGAATAGAATATATTTTTATTTTATTAGTAATCTCTTCCGGATACTAGTAAATGCGTTAACTAAATTTAAGAGTCGGAGAATATCTAAGCTCTATCGACTTCGTCCTATACTCTTTCTAAGAGCGTAGTCGTCGTAATAATCGTTGTAAATTAAGTAGACTTACTAAATTTAAGTTAGTCTACTAATAGAACCGTACTTATCGAGAAAATAGTAGTACTATCTACTTATCGAATATCGCGTAACTCAATACGTAGAGTAAAATAGATCCCGTATAGTTAGTATACTCATAGTAAGCGAAGTATACCGTCGATATAGAACTCGCCATCGTGCCGTCTCACTTACTCAACGTCGACTTTAAAGAAAGTATATATCTCTTCGAGTATTTTAAGGCTAAGCTATATGAACTTTTCTCGCTATGCTTAAAGAGCTATCTACTAATCTAGTATAATACGATCTATCTTATCTTCGTTACCGTCGATAGTAATAAAGTCATCGCCGAGTAGTCTTTCGTTATCTTCACCGATCTATATAGAGTTATTATCGTAGTAATTTATTATCTATAGATTTCCGATACTACTAAGAGTATCTATATCTCGCTATAATAGAAGTTTCTCTAAAGGTTTTAAATAATCGTAACTAAACGTCGAGAGTATTTTCTTTAGTGGTGGTCGTATTTTATCGTCGTCTTCACTATAATTATTATTACTATAGTTATCTTCGATAACTCCTTTAGTAGTATCTTCTTTAAGAGTATCTTCTCTAAGAGTATCTTCTCTAAGAGTATCTTCTCTAAGAGTATCTTCTTTAAGAGTATCTTCTTTAAGAGTATTTTCTTCTAGAGTATTTTCTTTTAGAGTATCTTCTTTTAGAGTATTTTCTTCTAGAGTATTTTCTTTTAGAGTATCTTCTTTTAGAGTATCTTCTTTTAGAGTATCTTCTTTTAGAGTATCTTCTTTTAGAGTATCTTCTTCTAAAGTATCTTCTTTTAGAGTATCTTCTTTTAAAGTATCTTCTTTAAGAGTATTTTCTTTAAGAGTATCTTCTTTCTCGAATTTAAACTAAAGAGAGAGAGAGTTCGTATTCTCTATACTAATACTTAGTTCGTCTTCTAGTTTAATCTTTTTTATGAGTAGCTAATTTTTCTTAACCGACTAAATATTCTTCGGGAGGAGTTTAGAGATCTTTCTTCTTTTTTTCGAATTTATGAAATACTAAGATATAAGAATTTAGTTCGTATCTTACGGAGTCTAGAGGGTTTCTACTTAAACTTAGCTATCCGAGTCTAGTTAAACTTCGCTATTTAATTCTAGTTAATCGTATTTAATACTATTCGTAATTTTATTAACCGGATCGTTAAGTTTAAGTTGGCGTGATAGTCGATTTAACACTATCAGAATAAATATGGTTAGTTTTGAACATCACTAGTTAGATATAACTTAAACTTATATCTAGAGACTTTACTATAGTAAGTAACGAGAATTAACTCCTCCTCTCTATTACGAGCTCTCTTTAGTAACACTCTAAGAATTTTTATATAGTCGACGATAACTCTCTTAGTATCTTCTAATAAAATTTTAAAAAAAATATATTTCTATAATCCATTATTAGAGAGAGCTTTACTTATACACTTAGCTTTAAAATCGTCGAATGTAGTGTCACCGCTTAGTCCGCGTAATATTATTCGGTAGTATATCTCTAAGTCTTTATTCGTTTTAATTATAATGAGGTCGATATTATTCTTATCTAAAGACTCTTCTATTTTAACGACGAAACTTTTCCTTAGATTAAGGGTAGAAACTATAGAAATTTTAGGTAAGACGCTAAGTAGATTATTCTTCTATTTAGCGCGTCTTTCTCGTCTCCTTCTCGTATTCTATACATTACGAACCACATACGAAATAGCCTTATTAACGTTCTCGGCCTTTTTCTTTTAACTCTCTACCTATATTAACATTATTTTAAGAGTAATCTAATCTTTTAATTTCTGAACGATTATATTAACTATCTATCGCTCGGCCGTTAACGCTAGAGTTTATTTAGAAGCGATTAGAAATTTATATAAGAGTTTCTCGATCGGGCCAACTATAACTTCGTAGTCGGCTTAACTACAGTATAAAACGCGTTGAATATCTTCTAAGTTCGTAGACTTATTTAGTTTATCGAGTATAGCCTTCGGGGGTTAACTTTATAAAGTCTTAATAGGTTCTCACTTAGCTATTAATATAGTGGTATTATTACTTATCTTATCTTTATCTTTATATAAATATTAATTATCGATTCATTTACTTAATAATAACGTAGTTAGGAATAAAGAATAGAACTCGTAGTTAGTTATAGAGTGAGACTAAAGTAAGTAAGAAATAAGATATAAATAAGATCTAATTAGATCTAGTAGAATTATCGAATATAGCTAGATCCTTCTATCTCTTATTCGATTCGAACTATTATTTAGCTTAGCGGGTACGGTGTAATATTATCGGTAGAGAAGTTATATCTTAATACCTAGATATCTAATATTATTAAATATTTTTAAAGATCTATATTCTCTTATTACTAGGTTTGTACTATATAAATTAAAACGTAAAACTCGGTGGTCCGCGGTACCTTAAACTTCTAAACGTTTAAGGACCATAAGGATAGAAGCGTACTGGTTTCGTATAGTCTTTCTCGATGTTTTTAGTGCTCGCCCGCCTAATATATATTTAGCTTTCGGATGATCTATATCTATACTATCGCCGTTAAACTATTATAAGGCTCGTTTAGCGGCGGTTCCTTAATCTTTCAGATCGTAAGGATCATAATGATATAAGAAAAGTATACCGTTGTAATTAAATGAACGTAAGGTATATCGGCTTACGATTCCTCGATCTTTAAGTAAATAAGATCCGTAACGAAATAAAAGAAATATATTATCGTTATTAAACTATTAAAAGTCTATACCTGCGCCCGTTTAGATTAAAAGCGTAGCCATAGAGTAAGCTCTTAAGAACTTATAGAAGAAGTCGCCCGAGTAGAGAGTGAGAATATACGTAGAAAAGAATCGTCGACCCGCGGTTACTTAATCTTCTAGATAATAAGGATTATAATGATGTAAGGAAAGTATATCGTTATGATTAAATAAGCGTAAGGCGTACCGGCTTACGGTTTCTCGATCTTTAAGTGAATAAGGTTCGTGGCGAAGTGAGAGAAATATATTATCGTTGTTAAACTATTAAAAGTCTATATCTACGTTTATTTAGATTAAAAGTATAGTTATAGAGTAAGCTCTTAAGGACTTATAAAAGAAGCCGCCTAAGTTAAGAGTAAGAGTCTACGTAGGAAAAGAATAATAGCGAGATAGAAGTGAGCCTCGAAGATCTCGAGAAGTTACCCGTACTAAAGTCTTTAATCTATAAACTCGGTAGGCCTAGTCTATATATTATATATTCGAAATTAATGACCGTCGACGTAGAGAACTTTCACTTAATCCGCGAGTCTCTACTTACGGATGAGTATATATCCGCACTTATAAATAATTCTCGTTAAGAGGGTGTGCTTTCGATGTAACTTAATAGTTACGCCACTTCTAAGCACTATAGAAACGAGTCGCTTAGGGCTATATATCGTCGGGGAGAGGCTAGAGATGAGGACTTTATAGGATCTCGTCTTTCGAAAGATTATATAGACGTAGTTCCGCTTATATACGATTCCTAGAACTTCTAAGTAAAGAGAATCATAACGAAGTTAAAAGATTATACCGTTACTCTTAAGTTATTATAAGGTTAACCGAGTTACGGTTTCCTCGGCTTCCATTACTATAGTGAAGATAGAGAAGAAAAGTAATATACGTTAAGAGTTAAGGTTTCGCTTTTTTCGTCGATATAGATTTCACTTATCTTTTCGTATTTTATATAGACTTCTTATAAACCTTAGCTCTTCCTTATATAGAGCTCTTAGGTACTTTCTCGTGAAATTACTCGTTATCGATAAATCCTTAATAGAGACTCGATAAATAAAGCGTAAAGAGTAGTTAACGGATGGATCGGCGAATAATCACCGTATATATAGTAGAGAGAGAATAGAATATATAGTTTTAGTAGATTAATTTACTATACGACCGTATATAGTATTCCGTCGGTTCACTGAGGTTATATCTAGTTATGAATTTTTTTTAATCTCCGATTCATCGTATTTTCGAAGTACGGCGCGTTATTATCTTCGTTTATATTAAACTATACGCGTTTTAGCCTAGTTCGCGAGAGTAAATACGTTATTCGTTCCTCTTTCGATGATATCGATCTATATCGAGATCGTCCTAGGTAAGTTTTCGAGTCTCTATTCGTATGGGAATCGAAGAATTTACTCTAGCTTTAACTAACGAGATTAACTAAGTGATTTAGTAGTTAGTATATATTATTATAAAGATATACTTAAAGCTTTATCTATATATATAGAATAATACTAAACGAATCTTTCGAAATTTAGCCGAACCTAATATCTATATAACTAGTTCGGACCGTATATAATTAGTTAAGACTAGCGCTAACTCATTCTTTCTCTTTTTCTTACTAACTACTTAAATCTACGGTAGAACTTACACTAGATACTTAAATTCTAGAAGTATATTATATTAACTATTTAAACTAAAATATATTATCTAACGCTCTATTTACTCGTTTACTATTATTAATATATATCGTCTAATTTAGTATAACTTAACGCGGATTAAGTAGTATATCTAATACTCTTATATCTTCTTAATATCTACGCTCCTCTTAATATAGAATCGGTGTTATGATATAGCTTATAATTGTCCTTTTTATTATAGATCTCTCTAGGATATCCGCGGAGTTATACGATATACTAAATTCTATAATGGTAGAGCGGTAGTTCCGCGTTAGCGTTATAATCACAACGTACAAAATTAAAAATTCGATCTAGTCGGTTCATAAGAATATAGCCATCGGTCGGTAGATACGGCTTTTATAGAAGAGAACGTCGACGTACTTAGCTTTAGCTAAAGTTATAACTAAATAATAGAAGGCGAAGATAGTCTTATAGATAACGATAGCGACATAGATTTTAATCGACCCTTAGTCTTCAGGGCGATAACGAAAAAGATATATTACTCTTCCCGTATAACGATATCTTTAGGCGCTACGACTATAGTCGATATATACTTTAAAGTGAAAGATGAATCGGTATCTTCTAATTATAGTTATATAGATAATAATACGTCGCCGCTAGCTTACTCTACACTATTTACTCCGCTACTATAATCACTACCGATACACTCTCTTAACTAAGTGTATACGAGTTAATTCTATTTATTCCGAAATCTCGTAGAGTATAAGCTCTATTCGTGGCTATTCCGAATAAAAGTCACCACTAGTAATATAAAGGAGTTCTTCGATATTTATATCGCGCTATAAAAATAGTTAATAGATATTAAGTCCGTCGCGACTTAGAAACGTATCTTATATCGAATTTTATACAGCATTCTAAATGATAATATTATAAAGAGTACTATCTCTATAAATAATCTCGAGATGGGTCAACAGTTAAAGTATATCGTTAGGTATCGCTTAATTATTATTATTATTCGGTTTTTAATCGGTTATATTCCATTTAAACCGAATCTAGCGTACGCTTCGGTCCGTCTATTTAAAGATAAAGAGAGAACTATACTTATTTAGAACGAGATATATACTAGATTCTAGTGGTGAGATTAATAGAAGTTACTTCCGTCCGGATCGATACTTATATTAGTTTTAATTACGTCCGATAAAACTTAGTTAACGCAGTACTATGGTGATAAAGCGTCTCATTTTATCTATATAACTATTAGTAATTTAGATAAGAGAACGCGCCGTTTATAAAAACGTTTAGTAAAGATTCTTCTAGGTTTTCTTCTCATCGTAGCTAAATCCGATTATCGAGTGATCGGGTATTAGTTCTATGAGTTTAAGAGATATATTTTCAACACTGCGATAGATGTTATAACGTAGAGTAAATATTATATTCTCACTTTAATATCTAAAGTTACGATCTTCTATTAACTAATTAATTACTACTCGGATAGAACTTTAACGTTTAGAAATTAAGGGTATTTAACTACGGTGTACGGACGACGTTATTCGATATTATTTTTCTTTAATTAGCGGCTTTATCTTAGACTACGAAGAGTAGACGCTTCTCACTAAAGTAAAGAGCGACTAATATTATATAGTGTATCGCGTCTCACTAGACTAACGTAAGTATCTTACTTCGCTCGAATAATATTCTCTTCGGATCTATTAATATACGTAGGAACGTATACGATCGAAGCGTAGTCGTAAACGTAAACGAAATGAAGATAATTCGAATGACACTACTATAGATATGGCCGATATAATAAGCTTTATATAGTCTTTCCG
The DNA here is from genome assembly GCF_000585535.1 of Cladophialophora psammophila CBS 110553. NCBI lineage: Eukaryota > Fungi > Ascomycota > Eurotiomycetes > Chaetothyriales > Herpotrichiellaceae > Cladophialophora > Cladophialophora psammophila. The sequence continues at coordinate 1,063,742 of NW_006912935.1, read as the reverse complement.
TTAAGTCAATATATACGAGATTATATATATTAATATACTTCACTAATACTTTAAGAGTATCGTACATCGTATAGTGACCGACTAAGTCTATACAGTGCTAAAGAATACGTATAATAAGATATAGATAAACGCACTACTTAATGAACGTTTCCGTATCATTCTAAAATTTCTCGGTCTCAAGAGATTTCGAAGTTTTAGTGCTATTTTCTAATGAATAGAAGTTAAGTAGAAGATAATGCTTCGATAGCTCGTGTCTACTTTAGCTCTATTAGTCTTAGTCGAGATGATTTAATTTATTCGAGCGATGGTCGACTTTACTCTATATACGTAGTATTATAGCTACGATGGCGATACCATTATATAGATGGAAATAGCTATTAATAGAATGAATATCTTTAAGGAGGTCTTTCGCGGCGTTACGGCCCCGGGCGCGGAGTTTAATATACTTAAACTATACGCGATTACTTATTATTCTATAATAATTCGGAAATTCGATAGCGCCGATAGCTACGATATAGCGATGTTTAAAGCCGGTCATAAGTATATCATTAAGAAATAATACTAACTAACTAATAAGCGGGAAATATTTAAAGAGTAAATTCTTAAATATAACTAACGATTCTATAATATATTAACAATATAGAATTTATTAAAGTTTAGAATTTAAGAGACTTTAGTGTTAAGCTTAAAAGAGATACTAGCTTAAGTTATCGTAGTAACTAATACGCGAGATCTTAATACTCTAGGATAAAATATATCGAGGGTAGTAGAGAAGAACGCGATTAAGAGTTAAATAAAGAAGATTCCGTTACGAAAGAACTATTTATAACTTAAACGAGAAATCCCTTACTAACGTTAAGCGTCTATTATCGTAAAATTTATATATCTACTTCGCTTTCTTAATACTCTCGCAGTATTTATTCGAAAAGAACGGCTACGATATATTAATTTAACGTTTAGTAATATTATAATTAATAGAAGAGAAGTCGACTCTTCGTAGATCGATAGATATTCTATTTATATTCACTTATCGCTCTTCTATTAAAAGGCCGACCGCGATAATAAATCGAATATGGATACGCGAGTGAGAGAATTTATACGGTGTAACCCTAATTAATAGAACTAACGTTAGTGAAGGCGAGACTCTATTTAGATATAAGAATATCTAGTAAACGAGGGAGGCCGATGGTCCCTCTAGGGTCGCTTACTATCTAGACTTCTTATCGTAATTAGTGTCCTTAATATTAAAGTAGCCGAAGAGCGAGACACGACCTCTATCTATATAGATGTATTTCTCGACGTTTATTCTCTCCGTAATTAAGGGAGATAAAATTCCGTACACGGAATAATCGAGATATAGCGACATCCTAAATATATTAATAAAGATCATCGAAGTCTTAGTTATTAGCGATTCTACTATCTCGGTCTTATTCTTCGAAGTGTACATTTAGTTTCTATATCGGAGACGGAAAGTAATATTCTCTATATTAATCTCTATATCGATTAGAATTAATATATCATCGTATTTAATAGCGATTTCTTAAAGAAAGACGAGGAGATTATATATTGTCTCTATAGAAGGAATAACTAGTATAAGAGACTTAGAGTTTCGAAATCCTCGAAATTAACTTAAAGTACTATAATAAAGCACTTTAGTGTTCGACTTATATATATAAGAACGCGTAGAGATCTATCTAGCGGGCCGAATACGAGAACGCTAATTTAGCTGCGGCTAGTATAAATACACTATATAACTAAAGGCATCGCTGAAAGAAAACGGCGCCTAACGGTAATGGGTGATAGAGAAAACTCTTAATACGTAAGTGAAACAATAGTAATTAAAAGACTTTATACCATATATAAGAGAATGATAGAAATATTAGCGTAATTAACTCTCTAATACTATTATCTATAATCGTTAGCGTCGTTTTATATTCGCTAGTGTTATTAATAAAAGCTCTTCTAGCCCTTATCTAGTTATATATCTAGACATCCATAGCCTCGCGTCACTATATCTCGCTAAAATTAAGTTTAATGACGTTTATTAATAATAATGATATCTAAGTATAGGAGTCTCGCTCTCTAGTGGTATTCGCTGAGTAACCTTCTATATACGCTGCTTAAATTAGATATTGAAGATATTAGATCTAGCTAGAAGTCTTAGCTATGACCGAAGAAATTAGATGTGATTCAGAGTGTTAAATATAGTTAGAAGTGTTAGGTGTGGTTCGGAGTGTTAGATGTAGTTAGGAGTATTAAATATAGTTAGAAGTATTAGATGTAGTTCGGAGTATTAGATATAGTTAGAAGTGTTAGGTGTAATTAGAAGTATTAGATATAGTTCGGAGTATTAAATGTAGTTCGAAGTATTAGATACGGTTAGAAGTGTTAAATATAGTTCGGAGTATTAGATGTAATTCAGAGTATTAGATATAGTTAGAAGTGTTAGATGTAGTTAGAAGTATTAGATATAGTTCGGAGTATTAAATATAATTCGAAGTATTAGATACGGTTAGAAGTGTTAGATGTGATTTGAAGTATTAGATATAGTTCAGAGTATTAGATATAATTAGAAGTATTAGGTATAGTTCGGAGTATTAGATATGGTTCGGAGTGTTAGATATAGTTCGAAGTATTAGATACGGTTAGAAGTGTTAGATATAGTTCGAAGTATTAAATATAGTTCGGAGTGTTAGATATGATTCGAAGTATTAGATATGGTTCGGAGTGTTAAATATAGTTAAAAGTGTTAGGTATAGTTAGAAGTATTAGATATAGTTCGGAGTATTAGATGTAGTTCGGAGTATTAGATATAGTTCGAAGTATTAGATACGGTTAGAAGTATTAGATGTAGTTCGGAGTATTAGATGTGGTTCGAAGTGTTAAATGTAGTTCGGAGTATTAGATATAGTTCGGAGTATTAAATGTAGTTAGGAGTATCGTAATTATATTATAATAGAGCTCTTCAGGGTTCGGCGTGCACGTATAATAACGCACAGAGGTCTATCCAGTAGATCGGGAATCGAGAACGCGTTTCTAGTTGATACTAATAAAACAACACCACTAACACTACTTAGAGAGATAGAGGCTAGAGCTACGAATACCTAGCATAGCGGCAGTATCGAGGAACAGGACAGAACTAATAAAACACTCTTAGAAATTAGATAGACGACGCTAAAAAGCTATAAAATTTATAATACTCTCTTAAATCTATAATGAATAGTATACTGCCAGCACTATAAACTATTCCGCACTCTCTTTCTACCAGCCCATTTAGATTTAATATATAACTAGATAACTTTTCCTCTCTACCACCGCTCTATTAGCCCAGCACAGCCCATTATAGTATAGCTATCTTATCTTATTACAATATAATGGGCGAGTCTAACAGAGACTAAGATCTAAAGCTATCGCCGTGAACTAATATTTACTAGAAATAGCAGTACGTAGAAAATAGTCTAGTCATTCTTCGACTACATTACTAAGAACGGTGCGACCGAACGAGTAGACTTTCGAAAACGTCTAGATTCTACGCTATAATTAGTAGTTTACCTCTAAGGCTAAAGATATAACTAGAAGTATTAGATACGATTAGAGATATTAGATACGATTAGAAGTGTCGTGATTATATAATGAGCGAGTCTAATAGAGACTAAAATCTAAAGCTATCGCCGTGAACTAATATTTATCAGAAATAGTAGTACGTAGAAAATAGTCTAGTTATTCTTCGGCTATATTACTAAGAACGGTGCACTAAACGAGTAGACTTTCGAAAACGTCTAGATTCTACGCTGTAATTAGTAGTTTATCTCTAAAGCTAAGAAAAGCTCTGGATAAAAAGGCGATTCGTAAAATCCTAGCTATTCTTTTCTCTCCCTTTAAACGGAGACTATTTCTATTAATTACTCTCGCATCGGATAAGCCCGAGGTCTATAATAGAGTTAAAATTAATCGCGGTGCACGGGAGAAGATTAATAGTATCTATGTACTAGCTTCTAAGCTTTAATAAAAAGAAACCTATAGGGCTATCTATTTAATGAAGTTAAGTTCGTCACACTATTTGTATCCTAGAGGCATTTATCTTCTATAGAAAAAGTTAAGACTAAGAAGTCATCTACATTCATTATATCTTCGAGGACGCTATATAATCTCGTAAACCGACGATAGATTTCTTAGCTCTCTATTAATTAATTATTTAGTTTTTCCTTTTTTCTTTATAGATTTTATATAAACCCGTATAACTCTCGTACGCATTTTAATATTTTAAGTTATACTTTTTCGCTACTTCTCCGCCGTCTTCATCTATTTTATTACGAAGAAAAAAGAGCTTAAGCTTAAATTCGCTCCCTTATACATTTCTTTCTAAGTTAAGCCCTAGAGATATTATCGAAGATATATAGACTTTTAGTTATTCCTAGTAGCGTCTATAGCGGCGGTAAGGGTCTCGGTAACTCTAGCTATAATGGCTTTCGTAGCGGCGTTCACCGCGGTATCATAGACACTTCCGTTAATAGTAATAGCACTATTAATAGAGTTAGTAGATCTAATAAGAATAGAGTTAGTATACTTAATGGTAAAGAAAAAAAAATAGACTTAGAGAAAGAAAGAAGAAAAATATATTTAGTGAAAGATATAGTAAAGGCGGTATTTTCTTCTACGGAATAATCTTCGTCTTTCTTCTTCACCTAAGTGATCTCTATGGTAGTAGAAGCATCGTTAATAAAGACGTTATTAGTCGAGTTAATAATAGCTTTCTTACGTAGAGTAACGGCTTTATAAATCTCGCTTTATAGATAAATCTTAATCTAGAAGATATTAGTACACTACTATATCCTTAGTGCTCGGCGTTACGACGGTGAATAAGACGACATTCGACACTAGACTAAATATCTTATAATTATCTTTTCATTCATTATATATTCTTCTTAAAATACATTCTTCTTCGTCTCCGATAGCTAAGAAGAACTCAAAATATAATTAATTATTCTTCTTTACTAGTGTACCGCTTAGAAGACTTATTAGAGCGAGCCATTACACTCTACGCTTTACTTTCTACTCACTTTTACTTTTAAACCCACTAATATTTATTAAGACTATTTCTCTTACCAGTCCAATCTATACGTAAATACGATTTATATTAGTATTCTCTCACTATTATCTTCTCTATCTTCACTTCGTATATACTTAGCGAAAAAGAGATCTTACCTACGCACTTTTAAATCTTAATCTTTAGAATTTAAGATTTAAACTCTCTATTCTTATTCTTCTCTCTACTTATATAATCTTCTCTAAGTATATACTCTCTATATCTCTCGAGTTATACTAAATATTATCTTATTATTAATATAGCGGACGACACCGATAATTCTATAATTACGAGCGGTACATAAGCTAATAGTTAGCTTTCTTAAACCTAGAAATAGATAGATAAATATTTAACTAGTCTACTAGTTATCTCTCTAATTAAGACTCTTACTTCTTCTATAGCTAAGATATAAGTAAACGAAACTAACCTTACTACGCCTATAGTCGAGACTTCTTCTTCTTCTTTAGCTAAGATATAAGTAAATAAAGACTTAGATAACTCGATTTCATTTATCGTTAAGACCTTAGCCGCCCCTCCGCTAAAGACTAAGCCACTTTCATCTCGAGTTCGGTTAAATAACCGTTAAGAAGAGCTTAATACTACTAAGATAGTCCCTTCATCCGATAAACTAGTTTAATTAATATACGACTCCTCTACTATCGATTTATTATTTATAATGAAGAATATAGATATTAATACCATCGTATCCGCTCATCCCGAAGTTATCTATATTAGTACGCTCTATATATAGAATAATAAGAAGCTTTACTACGATAAGGGCTATTTAACTAGATTTACGATTAATCGTTATCGAAGTTATATTTACGTTTATATTTCTCACCAGAATAGATATATAGATTATAAAGATAATATCGTAATATATACCGGTCTACGCTTCCTATATACCGCATTCTTCACCCCGAGAATCTTAAAGTTCCTTAGGAAGAAGTTCTAGTATCTAGGAGAAGTGTCTAGTGAGTCTAGTTATTACGAGATACTTTTACTACTTAATCTTAATATAATAGCTATTGAAAATATCTTAGTTCTAAACCCACACTAATCTCTTATTACACTTAAGAACTATCTCGAACTCGCCTAAAACACGAATCTTAAGCTTAAAGTTTATATCTATACGTTCGGAAGTAAAGATATTATCGCCTAAAACCTTATAGCTTTATAAGAAGCTATGGAGCACGAAGGGCCTCAAATCTACCTAAGTCGTTAAATTCATTCTAATAAACGTCGCTTTCTCATTTAGCATAACGAATTTATTCCTCCGGGAAATCGTTCTACGTATTTCTAAATAGAGAAACGAACCATCTTTTATAATTTAGCCGAGTACTTAATCTTTATATATATCGGCGATCTAGAAGAGTACGAGAAAGATAAAATAAAGTTAAAGATATACGAATACATTACGACTCTTATCTTTCTAATGCGCGTCTCTAGAGGCGGTGACCGTATATATCTTAATCTTTTCGAGACACCTAACGGTGCGACGCGTCTTTAAGAGAGTTAAGTTATTAACGTTATACATTACGAGATAGAAGACTCTATAACTAGTCTTCGTACCGTCGTTATCGCTCTATTATCTAGTATTTCACTAAAGTTTACGATCGTTTAGCTTAGTATAAGTTAAGATACGGAGGCTCGGAAGTTTTATTTAGGTTTATTTAAGATCGATTCTAACTAAGTTTTATTACTTTCGACCGAAATATAGTTTATCTTAATCGAGAAAATTTAGAAAGTTCGACTTATCTTTATTAAGTTAAGCCTCGTATTAAGTAATAAGTCTTATCGCCATCGGATCGCCGGCCTTACTTTATTCTATCTCTCTTATATAATATCGCTACGCGATTCGAGATTCGAAGAAATATATTACCTTATCATTAGTAATAATATTATCTACGTCGATTCCTACGATATCTACTCGTTCCTTACTTACGTAGTAACTAGTATTAACGACTATATAACCGATCTTAACGAGAGATAAAAGTAGACCATCTAACTCGCTCGTAACGCACCAGCTAGCTTCGTCATTATATAGAGACCCCTAGATATAGATAAGTCTTACGTTACTTAATATCTCGCATAGCCATTTATTATCGCGAATAGAAGAGATAGTTAAGTCTTATATACCGCTACTTTTAATGACTATATAAACTCTAATGTCGTCGCCTTCGATGAGAAGATTCGCAATATACAAAGTTAGAATGGACAATACGCGGTACGCATTCATTCCGTCGAGACCGAGATGAATATCGCGCGATAAGCGGGCCTTTTAAGACGCGACAAACCGGAATTTACTCGTCCTAACTCGGTGTCCACTCTCGACGACGAAGCGAGTAATATAATTAAACTAATAAATATATCGTCTATTATATACGAGATCTATAAAGCTCAGTATAAGCAGTCTATTTCGTTAATCTACGATCTTCGCGTCACCGTATAAGACTTTCGTCTCTTCATCGGCTTCCGCCTCATATAACTTATCGATGTATATTCTAAAGAAGAAAAGAATAACCCGATAGACTCTACGGAATAAGATATAGAAAAGATCGCGTTACTTAAGAAGATATACGGTTAGTTTTCTATAGATACGCAATTTAATTTAAAATAATCGCTACAGTTCGCCTCTCTACTCCGCGAAGGTCGACGAATCGTTCTAAAGAGTACCGTCGTTATCTATATTACTTTAATACTCGCGTCTAAGACTAAGATTTAGAGTATATATACTATTTAGGTCGTAGCTATAATAATCGACGAAGTAGCATAGATATCGAAGTAAGTAACTACGACTCTCCTCGCTTTTTATTCTTAGACTACGTTGAGAGCCTATTACGGCGATACCTAGTAGCTCTCGATACTCATTAGAGATAAGGCGACTTCTACTTTCTTTAAGAAGTAGTATATATACTCTTAGATAGCCCGTTTAATTAACGCTAATATTCCCTTCGTCTTTCTCACTGAATAGTATCGTATAGCGTCTAATATCTCTCGTATAGTTAGTCGATTCGAGTATCGTAAGAAGCTAGTCGATAATCGATATGTAAGGTTTAAGAAGCGACCTTAATAAGCGAGTCTTCGTTAATGAAATAAGATTTAATACGGCCGGGAGCGTACTCTTATTTATCTTAATATTCGCTTCTCTCCTCTATAGAGACTATCGAACCCGGAAAATATAGCTTAGTCCTAGAAGAAGCAGCTTAAAAACGTTTATGAAACTCACATTGTCCCGGGCGGCTCGCGCGTTAATAAAGTCTTCGTTATTATGGATATTGAACTAGCTAAAAAGATAATGAATATAATATTTAGTGTATAAGTCGCTATTATTATAAGATACAACGCGCAATATCGCCTCTATCTATATACAAAAACTAAACTTATATATACGGATAATAAGTATTCCACTTTAGTCGTTACAATCATCGATGAATATTAAGAAATAAAATTTAACGTTGTCATCATCGACTTCCTCGTGACCGACACTCCCGGTTTCCTAGCTAAATACGCTCGCGTCAACGTTGAAATAAGCCGTGCTCGCTTCGCATTATACGTCTTAGATAATAAGGAAGTATTTATTTAAAGTGAGGCCGTAAGTTTAAGAAGAATTTAGTCTAAAATTCTTTAAGTTAGTACCGAGGTTAAGGTTAATTCTTCTTAGAGTAGCGAGTATTTTATCGTTATAGACTTCTTCTTACTCACCGACATTAACTTAGTTCGTATTCTTCGAGACAGCGCTATATCGAGCCTCCTAGATATACCGAATAATATTACCTCTTTCTCTAGTACGAATAACGAGGCATAGGTAACTAATTAAGATTAGAAGTCTAAATAAGTAAAAGATATAGAGTAGTGAAGAAATCGATACTAAAAACTTATTAACTTAGTATAGAGTACTATTTTCGCGTACTTCTTTAGTGAGAGATAAAATCGAATATATTAGCTAGTACTAGGTAAAAAGAAGTAACGTAGTCTTAACGATATTCGAGTTAAAGTCATAGATATAGATAGATATAGTTAGAAATAAGTAGAATAAGCTAAAAGAGAAAGCTTATTCTCTCTAAGTAATGATAATCTTACTTTTCTATAGGGCTCCCGCGTATAAATAAATCTTTAGCCTAACTACTATATTTAAGATCACTAAGTATTCTTCCGTAGTATACTATAATCTCTTTAATATCTATAATTAAAAAGAAAATTCTTTAATTTTCTCTCTCTTTCTCCTTCTATTTAATAAGAATAACGGTACCGAAACTAGACTATTCGACTACTTCGCCTACCGTACACTCTTAATCTCCGTAGATAAATTCGAAATCTAAGGGACGAGTGGAAAGTATTATAGATATTAAATCGCGTTGGAGCACTTCGAATAAGGAATATAAGATAATATATAATGTATTTTAAGAAGTATTATAAGAGTCTAGTATACTAGATAAACGTATTTAAGGAGTAGCTACTTAATACACCGTAAATAAGATCATCGATAGAATACTACGTAAATAGTAGTATCGAAATACTCTTAGAAAGATGAATTTAGAGACGGTATAGAGCGATCTACGCTACTTAGCGCTATAGCTAAGTCGTAATCATCGGAGACGACTATAGCGAGATAAAAGAAGATAAATATACGGCGTAGTCACACGCGTATATCCCGTAACTAGACGAAGCTTAATAGAGTTAGTAAATGGGACTACGGCGAATGGTTTTAGTTTAAACTTAAACGAATCGTCCGGTGAATTAATATCAGTATAACTAGCTAAATAGAAATTATCTAAAGAACGAGCTAAATCTATAACGTTAACGATAGCGACACAGTAGAATATCGACTATTTCGATATATAAATTATCGTTATAAGACGATAAGAGAAAGAGAAAGCGAGAATGTATCGTCTCGAGAAATTCTCTTTAACTCGAAGCTATAACTATATGAGTCCTCTAGAGAATCTATAGTTCGCACAATTTATAAATATTCTAAACGCGGATTTTATATTTATTCCTAGTCGCGATATACTTAGCTATAATTCTACTAGTATAGAGAAGATCCTAGTATCGAACGAGAGAGTGTAGAAGACTACGTTATGAGATATACGTAGCTAGAGCTAGCGATATTTTAGATTTTAGCTATAGCGTATAAAGTAATCTAAAGAGAGATAAACTATATTATAGAGACTATATTAAGAAGATAAGATAGAAGAGTATAAATTATAATATAGTAGAAACGGCTAAATCGGGTTAGATTTAGCGCGGCTAAACTAATTATAGTAAGATTAGATATAAATATATTAATAGACGCGTTATAACTTTTATTTTAATTCTCTTACTCTTCTCTTTATTTTTATCTTCTTAGACTAGAATATCCCTTACTACGAGGCTTTTAGAGAAGCACGAGTACTCATCCGATTCCTAGCTCTAACTAAATATTCTAAACTACTAATAACGACTACTACCTTCTCTATTATAGTATAAAATAAAACGAAGATAAGACGCGATAAAGAGAATCGTAATATAGTATATAATACTAACTTAAGATATATAGCTACTAATCTAGGAGAAGAAGGAACTACTATAGCGATAAGAAGAAGATAAATAGATATGTACACTAAATCCTATATTACTAAGTCGGTATTAGAATTAAATACATAGTCCTTAGCGTAGCTCTCTTATAAAAGTTACGTAGAAATGCGAATTAAATTCTAATATTCACTAAGTATATACTTCTTTCCATTATAGTCGTAATTCAAGATAATATATAGAGAACCCTACATTAATATAAGTGAAAAGGAACGTCGAGTTAAAAATAACCGATCGAGTAATCGGTTCTCTAATAACCTCCTTACTTCTATACGCTCTCGAGATCGAACCGGAAGACGTGTTAAACTATCCTAGAGAGATTTATCATCGGTTAAAGAAGATAGTAATTTCAGTTCTAAGAAAGAGAATAAGTATTCCTAGGCTACTAATAAAGAGAAAGAAGTATAGATAACACTATCGCCGAATCGAGAAAGAGTTATAATAAGAGTGATAAATATATCTCCTTATAAGAATATTATAGTTAGATCTTAATATAATTAGCTCTATCGTATTAAATCTAATAAGATAATTATTCGCGAGTAAAGACTTTAAGATATCTAACGTATATCTAGTTATAATCTATAATAATTCGTAGTAAGTACAATATATCATCCGACGCGTATTTCCCGAGTAGCCCCTCTCGAAGACTTCCCGAGATATAGAGTTCGTTAGACGATAGTATTATATCTAGATCTTCTAATATAAAATAGATTCTACACCGCTTTAGCTTAGTTCGCGACGATAAGTACTCGATATCTTTCTCAGTAGATATATTCTTCACCGATCGTTCGAGTTAAGGGTATAGTCGTGAGAAGAAGAGACGAAGAGAATTATAAGACCGCGATCTTATATCTGACGTTGAGAGATAAAACTATTCTAATGTATTCGGAGATACAAAACGACGAGAAAAGTTCTCGTCTTCTAAAGGCTATATTAAAATAATTAAAGCGTATAAGGATTTAATAGTTACGCGAGTCTTATCCGGGGACGGTATAATAGATAAGAGAAATAGGCGTAGATGTAATACGTAGATAAACGCGAATATAGAGTTCGAAGAGTCTTTAGTTCAATAAGTCTAGAATGATATTTACGAGAATAGAAGAATATTTTAGATCGCTTTATTTCTTAGGGTACTATTGAGCCCGCACTTAGTGAAGATTAGAAAGGTATCTTAACTAGTAATTAAGAATATCTACGCGTTCGTTAATCATCACCACTAAATACGGAATTACGTTAGTAACTATCGCTCTAAAGTTATACAGCGTATACGCGAAGAGATACGATAGCTTTTCGCCGTCGATGATTCAACGGGTACGACGAAGAAAAAGGTGCAGTTTCTACTGGATTATAATCGCTTTATGTGTGAACTAGGCTCTACCGGAGAAGAAGAGATAGATATTAGTATCTAATGCTATATATATACTAACCCGGAAATAGACGAATATAACGGACCGATAAACGTCGAAGAGCATTATCCGACTAATTAATAAAGTCTTCTAGATTAAGGTAAATTCGGATTTAGTAAGATATAGCGGAACTAAAAAGTACTTTAATTCTTTACGACCCGAGATAATTTATTATCTAGTGATATATCTATACTAATACTTATAAGAATATTTAATAGATCTACGAGTAAGAAAAGACTATAACGTAAACTTTAAAGGAAGATTTTTCTTTACTAGAAAGAGAAGACTACTAATACTTTCTAGACCTCTATATACGATTTAAAACCCTATAGAATTAGTAAAGCTAGCTAAAATAATAGATAATATATTAGATTCTAATATAGCGTATTAAGCTTTTCGCCGCTAATATAAATAGAGAGTAATTATAAGAAGTCTTTTAAGATCTATATAAGAACGACTTACGTATACTCGAATTATATAGAACATTTCTACCACCGTATCTTTAGTAGAAGTTAACGAAGGAGATATCGTCTACTCGTATAAACGAGAAATATAATCGAGAGAACTAACTCGTAACTAACCTCATCATTAGCGAGGTAAGTTAGATACCGAAAGAGAAGAGTAATAGATACTAAAATGTAGTAGTAATCGATTAACTAAGTACTCGGAAAGGACGTCTAAGAATATACTTTCCATTAACACGTCGCAGAAATTATCTAATAAGTTAAGTTTAACTCGAATATAAGCTTCACAACTCTAATGAACTAAGTCTATAATATTCTAATATCTTAGTTAGCAGAGCTACTTATCACGAAACCTCTATCGATATAGATATATATGGAGGAAAACGATAACGAGGAGAAAAGCGTAGTCTCTGACGACGAAGAGCTTCGACGAGTTCTAAATAAAATACGCTAATTAGGCCGAACTATACTCTATAATCGAGAATAGCAGGAAGAAGATAAGTAGTCGACGTAGACGTAAGCACTACATGAGCGGCGAGGAGCGATTAGAACTAGTAGAAATTAATAGTAGTGAGTATGGAATGGTAATATCTAGATAAATAAGGTCACTAAACGAAGTTTAGATTATTTTCTATCCATTATATATTATATTAATAAGAGACGTAAAAGAAAATAATGATCGATAAGTAGTATATATTATAACTACTCCAGAATGTACCTAGGGTACGCTAGATACCTAGACACCTACGGGCCTTTACGATATTACATTTATCGAAGTTCTATTAAAACTACATAGTCTTCATATACATAGAGCAATGACGGCGCTTCATCGACATAGATACATCTAATGAAGTTTAGGGCCTATAGTCTTAATAGAATATAGACACCTAGAGTATATAGAAGCTACAGGATAAACGTCATAATTAGTGGAAGGTGTGGAATGGAAAGAACAGGGAGACGCCAGAGACAGCTGGGCTAATCAGCAACAACCCTGGGAGCCCATGGGTTGGTACGCGGCGCGCTGGAGTAGCCCAGCGGTCTCATGGGTTGCATAAGACGCAGACTTACCTTGACAGCCCAGGGCGGCCCAGGGCTCTCAGGGTCGCGCGGGAAATTTTGCTGATGAAGAGAAATAGAATAGTGCTTCTTAGACTAAAGCTATAAAGAGTCTAGAGTAATAGAAATATCTAAAAGTAATCACTTAATTATAAGACTTATAGTCCGATGGTAGAATTAAGTACCTTCCGAAGATCAGCACTCATTGAAGCGACCGGAGCCGCGTGTTTTGAAATGCCGTGCGATTAGGCAACCAAGGCGTACAATGCCTTCGAACATTTTCACCCTTCTTGAATTCACTGGTTAAGACATATGCTACAATGGCCTTCAGTTTCAAAGCCTCAGAGAGATGGATAGGCTTTCTGTTGCATCTCTGGCTATTCTTCCTTACGTACATACTAGTGGCTGTGTATCGGGGGAAGTTGATCCATATAGCATAGCTTGCTCGCGATCTTCTTTAGACGGATCAAACCTCGACCTTTTATGGACTTCCAGTGCTGGGAATTTGCATTGTCCATACCCTCCCGCCAAGTATCAACCGCCGTCCTGTACGTATTATTCGCCGCCCAATCATACGTCTCATCGAACTGCGCAAAAGCACCGTTTCCAAGGTGGCAATCATCCTCAGTAAGGCTGCTGCTCCCTCAAAAGGATTCGACGTGCTTCCCCAATACCCGATCGAAAGAAAGGAATCAGCTGAGGACTGACGTCGGCAATAGCCTCGGACGACACTTCTGCTGCATCAGCTCTCCAAGTCACCTCTGTTTTGTCGGCGTCCAGCTTGCGCAACCTAATACTTCCACGGCATCCCTTAATAGGCCACGGACCACCGTCTTGGAGACGGTATGAAATGAAGTGCTCCTTGAGATCCCATATCTCCAATGTTTCTTCCATGACGATGCCCAAATTAGCCACGGCGCGGGTGGCACCGTAAGTTGGTGGCTGTGGCTTGTCTTCCCGCACGTAACAGGTTTCGATGCCCGGCATCCACGTCTTTATCGCACCAAAAGCCGATATGACAGACCACACCATCTCAATGGGCCTCTCAATGGTCTCCACGAGTTCGCAAATTTCAATCAATCCTTTCCGCGAGTCATAGTCCAAGGCAGGAGAACCCATGTTTGATCAAATATTTGAGTCGTAAGTCGTGGGTACGTTTGTTATTGTGACTGAACTTCGAAAAAAAAAGCGACCATCGATGGATGCGAAGCGACTCGAAGAAACAGACGGGCGAGAACAGCTTATTTTCAGATCTTAAGGCTGGTAGCCAGGCAGAGCCCGGAAGTCAAGATGAAGTGTGCGCTGATGACTCGTTTGGTAATTTCTAGGCCTGCCTTGCTCCAGAAGATAGCTGATACTGTATTCCGGGATCATGCAACGACAGTAGCTGCCAGAAAATGCATATGCTTAAGCGAAGGATGCCCGCAGCAATATACCGAGTTATGAAAATATTAGTGGCTTCGGCGGCGGTTTTCCCGGACAATCTAGAGGCCCCCGGACGGTAAGGGAAATATTCGGCTCTCCATCTCCCGGGGATCGTTGCTACGGAACTCGGAGTTCTTCGACAAACCTTGCGACCTGCTCGGCCAATGGGCTCAACGGCTAACTCGGTTCGACTTTCAAACAGCAGTCGTACAGCTTCCGAGTTCGAAGCACTTATGCTGGGGGGCTATGCGAACACTCCCTTCGCCTTTTTCTGAACTAACTTGTTCGGAAGTACAGAAGATCTCAGAATTACGCCCATTTCATAATAGGGACGAAAAGCCTAGAATTTATCAATTGGAAAGTCACAAATCGTTCCCTAAAATACGAAATGGAAGACTATTACGAATACGCAAGGATCTTCAACACTGGCAATGACGAGCTACTGCTGTCAAAATTCTTCTCGTTCCCCTTCACCTTCACTACGCCATTCTCGAACCAGAGCTATGAGACTTATGAAAGCTTCCTCAAAGCGCTTAGAGAGGTAAGCCGCTTCAGTTCCCACAGACTTATTGAATATGCTGCTTATTTGCCTGTTCCTACAGTACCACCGCGTGAGAGAATGCATAGAACCTCATAAGGTGGTCTATGGCAAAGGGGAACTCTTTGTCGATCTTGATATCGTCTTCCATTCGTGTGTCGAATGGCTGGATTTCCCATATGGACCTGTTCGGCCTGGTGATACACTATTGGTAAGTCACTGACTCAAACTTTACGGTCACGTCGAGCACGTCCGCTGACTACGTCTACGCTTCAGACTCGAGGTTTTGTCCACTACACGTTGGATAGTAAAAGTCGAATTGTGCACGTTGCTGAGATGTACTGGCCAGCTGGATATCTCAACATGCCGATGAAACGCCTCGGTGGTAGTGATACGCAACGCGCTGCGCTTGATGCACTTATTGCAGGGTTTAACGCTGGCCGTTTCGAGGCTATAGGGGATTACTACACGGAAGACGTAACCGTGGAGTTCCCTCTCAACGAGCAGTTGGTTGGCAGAGCAAAAATTGTGGAGACCTACAAGTCTATACAAGAGAAAGTAAAGGTGAACTTGGAAGTGAAGAGCGCCATTTGTGACGATAGTGGGATCTGTCTCACCGCTAAGGAGACATTCCAGGCTCTTGTTGACGATCCTGATTTCCAAATAATGCCTCTAAAGGCTGGAAAAGAATCCTCCCGCTTGATTCTTATAGTGATTTCTCTGAGCGGTGGGCTGATTTCTAGTTCCAAATCAATAACACTAGAGTAAGACATATGTCAGGAATACCAAAACATTTAGGTCTCTCGACCTCTGAAGTCCATAATTATTATGAGAGTCTTTACGAACTCTCATGCATCGAATCTCGTACGCGCTACGGGCCCAAGAATACACCGTTTTATCTGAAACCTTCTTATAGAGCAAAATCTAACTGGGCACCGCTTTTATCATCGAATGGTCTCATACCAGAGCAGGAAAGAGTCCATAAACTCTTTTCTCCCCTTTTTCTTGCGATGTTGGCGGCCTCAAGAAGGTGTATAGAAGTCTCTCGAGTCTTTGCAGGAAGATAGAGTCTAAGAAAGATCTCAATGCAATCAGACATGTCGATGTGACCAATGAAACACCAACAACAGCCTATGCAGATTGTGGAGCCACATTCGTAGGCTAGAGTTTGCCAATATATCCGGAGGAACTCGCAGTGTCCAGGATTCGAAGCACTTGCGGATTTGCAGTTGCTAGAGGAAGCTGAGAATGTGGTGCCTAACCTGTATGCTGTGGGTGTGAGTCAGAATCTGCGAGATCGTTATGTGGGCGGGGTTTTTCGGGGCATACTGTTGAATAGCATTGAGTTGGGACGCTCCCAGCAAATGCTACGGTGGCAGCCCTACGCCACATTTCACTGTAGGTATAGGCACCCTACTGATAACTCAGCGGTAAAACGAGACTACTAGATCTTCATATTTACTTAATCGACATACCACTAACTTTGCCGCTCATACGGTTGTAATATATGCACGAGCACTTAAGCCCTGAGGTCATCTATATTTTCGTTTTGCTCCTGCGGTAAGGTGCTCCCCTCTATCCAGAGGGAGGACAACGCCGTTCATATACGAAGCTGCTCGGGAGCATAAGTATAGCATTGCACCAGCAATATTAAGAGGCTCACCCAACCGGAGCCGAGGATTTAATGCGTTTAGTTTCTCGGGGCCGCCTAGGCGTTCAATAAGCCCGTTGGCCAACTTGGATGGGAAAAAGCCAGGAGCAATGGCATTAGTGACAATGTTTCGAGGACCCAGCTCGACTGCGAGTTGGCGTGCCATATGGTGCACAGCAGCTTTAGAGACCGCATATATGATCGTCCCGTTTTCATCGACGTGAGGCACCATGAATCCAGCCACAGATCCGACAATGACGATGCGGGCAGGGTCTGCCATAGGAAGGTGAGGAAGGCTAGAAGGAGGTGCTTGACTCACACCCTGATCAAATTATAGACGCTCCTAACATTCATGTCCAGAGCCTCGGCAACGGCAGCGTCTGGAGTGTCCTCGAATGGACCTCCCCAAGTCGCCGCAGCACTGGCCACGAGGATATGAATGTGCTTCTCTATGCCTCTGACGCGAGTAACAAGCCCACCAACCCCTTTCGTGCTTGAGATGTCGACAGCAAAGGCCACAGCTTTCTCTTTGGTCCCTTGCAGACCGTTTAGTCGCTGGACTGCCTGATTCAATCCTTGAGGGCCCTCAGCATTGCGCGACACCAGTATGACTCTGCACGCCCCAGCCCTGAGAAATGCAGTAGCAGCGTGGAATCCCAGCCCCCGGGAACATAGAGAAATCAGCCTGTGAATTGACAGTTATCCTAGTGCTCTACAACATCAAAGCATTTCGGAAAGCGCATTCCTGCTTACCGCCTGTGATTAACGCAACCTTTCCATCAAGCCGAAAGAGACCGTCGAAGCCGTCAAGTTGTGACATGGTAGTAGTTCTGAACAGCGAAACAAGTCTAACGCTGCAACGGAAATGCTGCCAGCGTGAAGAAGACCTGAAAACTGACCACTTCGAATAGGACAACCAAATTCGTGAACTTTAGCCGCGGTTTCGAGCAACGCACTCTCTCAAAATGGGACCGGCGAATTCGCTGGTCTTCAACCTCTTAATGCAAATAGACGGGGATTGCAGAGGTTGGCGTATTAACCACAATGACCGATGACTTTCACTTCCGAGTATAATGAGAACTTCCTATGTCCTCTGGCTCAACAAAAGGGAGAGTAACTCATCAGAGAACTCGTGTCTAAAAAGAGGCGCAAAGCCATATGTGGCTTCGGGTTCCCTCTTGAGTCATGGTTAATGATCGGCATTGCCGCAGAACTCCTCGGAGCTCTGCCGGTTGTTTGGTTCTGTTTTAGCGTCCCGATACTCTCGGAGGGTGGGGAGCTTGCTCATCTCCGGATGTACGCTTGTCTACTTCCTAATAAAAGTGCTGAAGAAGAATAATGGACGGAAAGGGTACTGATTTGGTCCATTTCAGTTTCAATTGCCTCAAACCCTCGCGAAGACCGGAATTCTGGCTCGTCCACAGTCGATAGCAAACACTGTTTAAGGCGTCAATGCAATAGCCGAATTCTGGATGCTTCGGAAATAGACAAACTCGGGATTTGACCATGAATGCTGTGGACTAACTACTCAAATTCGGTAATAGGAAATTCCGTAGGGCCAAGTTTATCTCCGCGGCTTCGTGTAAGACCTCGTGCCTTTTAACCATCGAACGCAAGGGACTTGAAAGGTGGAACCACATTGCGATTCGCTTTTGAGGCACAAACACCTGGACTTTCAGACTAGCGTCCCCAACAATGGCTAAATCGGATCTTGAGCGTTTACGAGATTATTTCGATGCCACATCGAAACTCGAAGTCGAGAAGGCAAAGTCACTATTTCACGAAGATATCGTCATTGAGGCACCCTTCACACCCAAGTTAATCTCTGCTGCGGTCCCCAAAAGAATGGAAGGACAGCAAGCAGCATTTGCCATGTACGACAGTCTTCCCAAGATGGTCACACCGTTGAATTTCAGCAACATTCAAATTTATCCTTTGCAGGAGCCGGAAGAGTTTCTGGCAACGTATCAGAGTTCTGCGACAATGCTAGCTACCAGTTTGCCCTACAAGCAAAGCTACATCTCAAGGTTTCGGTTCAAAGACGAGAAAATTATTCTGATCGCCGAATACTACGACGCCATTACCTTGCTAACAGCCCTTGGCGGTTCCGTCAAGCTAGGCTAGTGCGAGGAAGAAGACCTTGATAGGTATAAACTGACCTAAGGGAACAATTGCCTTAGGCGTTATCAGATCGGAACATGTTGGTGAAGCCATCCAGAACTGGAAGTCCCTAACATATGGGTGGGTGAAAAGAAGGATGAAAAGAAGGATGTTCTCATTAAAGATAGAAGGACGGCACTTGGCAGTGTTGCAAACTTGTTCCACGAGACCCTGTATTTTCGAAAGCATTCAGGTCCAATCTCTTTGGATGTAGGAAATACAGTCCTGGGCCAATTTGCGAAGATTGCTCTCAGCTTTCACAGAGTCTGTCCGAGCCCAATATCTGTTACGGGTCCGAAGCAGCATTTCAGGTTCTCATATGCGGTACTACAGCAGTCCTCGTCCTGTTACGTAGCTTGGGGTGTGCCTCCGTTGCCTGGAACGAGGTGCACTTGAGATGGAAACCATCCACACATATCTGCTTGAGAAGCCACTGTTCCACGCTCCATTTCGCTCCTACAAATGTATTGGGTATGTGCACCATTAGTGGATGGGGAAAAGTGCGATTCTCCTCCGGGGAGTAAGTTTCCCCATATATCTTGTTGGCTCAGCTTGTCACGAGCCCACCGTTATCCCTAAGTACCCTACGCTCTCCACCCGAATCGGGTGAATGGTATAGAAAGAAAAGGATAAGGCAAAGGATGGTTAAAGCACAAGGCTATCAGTCGATAAGGCTATCGGTTAACGCAGCCTTACCCTTTTCACGTAATAGAAAGAGGGGAAGCTATAAGAGTTTCCTCTCACCCGAATCGAGTGAGAGCGAACTCTTTCTTTTTCTTAAGCGCTGAGTCGTTATCAAAAGAACTACGTGATATAGAACAAGCATTCAGCTACTCCAATTCTCTGTACCTACTGCGTTGCGTAGGTCTCTGATACAGCTCCCATATTCTTTTCCTTCCTAAAAAAGACAGAATCAGCCTCATATGGCCGCCAGTCTGCGGCTTTGTACTGTTCCTCGGGCTGACAGCTTACTGTTTCCACGTTATTCAGCCGAGCGCCTAAACAGCTCAACGTGTCGAGAGCTCCGTGAAGCTTTCAGATTATAGTGGTGTTTCTGGATGAACTGCTGAATATTTAGTATTACCACTATTGTTTAGCTGTCGCATCCCGTCTTTCTATATCAACACGAGGCCATGTTGCAAGGGCATGGACGTGCCGGCTCGAACATCCACTAAGCGGTACGCCGAGAAACAACTTCGCTGGCATGTCCGTTTGCCACTTCTGATACGACCGAAGCCCTCTCGACAGTCCACTTTAGGCTGTTACATTTTACGAACATCTATCGTCAAAATGGCCACCTTAAGCCCATAAGTCTTGAAGACCCAACCAACCCCTGCTTGGATCCAGTCGAAGACAGGATTTTCAGATGCGGGTTGTGTCGATTGTCACAGATACGAAGATGGGATGGGTCATGGGCGGGCTGATGAACATGCGTACTGAGTTTCAAAGTACAAGTTCAGGCTCAACTTTTTCTCCCATTTTCGGACCTTTCTTTAACGGCGAAAACGTTGCGAGGACATAGTCAACGAGCAAAATAGGGCAAAGAATAAAGAGGTTCCTGACAAGTGGGCCTGGTTGGCAGAAATACCCGGAGGTAAACTACTGTATACGGCAGCAGTGCAATAACGCGGAGATATGGGTGAGGAGTTCATCCTATAGTTCCGGCGTGTGATTTTCGGAGTCGAATTATCGAGCTTTGTGATATCGCCGAATTCCAGCTCTATTATGTATATAGGGACCTGGAGTGATCTAGCCTTCTGCACGCAGTTTGCGGTTCGAGGTCGATCGAAAACTAAACATGGCTGACCTTCAAAAAGATCTTGAGCTCCTCCAAACTCATTTTGCAGCGATTTCAAAACTCGACATCCCTGCAATTATGGCAACATTCCACCCAGACATCGTTATCGAGGCGCCTTTCACCCCTCAAATCTTCACAGCAAGTGTACCCAGCCAGATTGAGGGAAAGGAGGCTGTTGAGAAATTTTTCACATCACTCACTGATTTGGTGGCTCCGTTGGCTTTCTCTGAGCTCAGTATTGAACCTCTACGAGAACCTGGGGAGTACTTTTGCCGCTTCAAGGGTAATTCCAAATGGTTGTCAACAAACAGACCATATTGTAACCAATACGCCTCGCTGCTCAGTGTACGAGATGGTTTAGTACATCGCATGACGGAATGGTACGACCCAATCACCATTATCAATGCAGCCGGTGGCAGGGTTGCCCTGGACAGCCAAGAGAGAGAGCACAATCATCTTACCAGACCCGGTGTATTATCCATCCTCAACTGAAAGTTTCTCTAATTTTGCAAATGCTGGAACCGACCATAACAGCGGACTTCCTGGTTGACCAGACACCCAATCCTGACAGGAAACACAAATTTATTGAATCTGTCACTGGTGCGGGATCCATTGGCCGAAATTGAATGCTGCGAAGCAGAAGCAATGCAACATCATAAGACGGACTATACAATTTAGTGTACAGCAGGATTGCCAAGCTTTGTTGGCGTTCCAAACGGAGGTGCTGAATGCTGCGGGAATGGACTGGCCGGCTCGGTCTGGAGTCGTGACCTGACCTGGCTTTCCAAAAAGCGGACTCTGACCACAAGACGTTCTTATTATCTAGCTGTCACTGTATAGAAAGTATTCTCCCGCGGTACGCTCTCCGAGGCGTATCATTATTTGTGCCTTCCAGTCTTCGTGGACACTACCCTCTCGAATATTTGTGGCAGAAAATCCGACTACATCAAAAAGTGGAGTCACTATAGTGGGGCATCTTTCTCAACTGTCTTTCTCGTCTGGCTAATGTCACCCTACGACCGAACAGCGACGTTCGGAGCCTTTACGATCGCCCTTTAGAGTCAACGCCTTTACTAATGAAGCGCTTCCTGTGGGCAATTGATTCCTCGTTCCAGAGGTGTTCAAGAGCATGCGGAGTTGTCGGGGCTGGACTGCTCTAAATGACTTAACTCCATGTGGATCTGCGAAGTTCGGCCCGACGCAACTTAGCCGGCTAAGGAGCGTAACGCGAGCCCCAGGCCGCCGAGTCCGGCTCAGGCGTATTGTATATATTTATTGCTTGCCAGATGCAGATACACTCCGCAGATGCTTCACTACTATACGCAAGGTGTATCCTCTCTAAAGAATAGCCCAAAGAAGTTAGCTCCAAAATCAGAAAATTTCCTCGAATTCTTACCAACAGGCGTACTCGGTTGCCAAGCTCCGGTACTATTTCCTTATAAATGGGACAAGTGAAGCGCCGAATCAGGACACTTAAGATTGATCTATAAAAGATATAAGACATACCTAATAATTAGGTACATTGATTTATACCTTCCAAACAAAGAAAATGGAAATCCCTCAATTGAAGCATGTTTTCGACTTTACAGCGTGGGGTCCCGCTGATTTTCCCTACATTGCAACGGAACATTCTAATGTTTGTGTGGCTCACGGTAGGACACCTCCAGTCTTTGTCCCTAGCTAGTACAGGGGCGAGCCTTACGATATCACTTTACTGATGCGCACCATCCTTAGCTTTTGATGGCCGCATTGACTTGCCGAATGGTGAAACAATCTTCAAAGTAGTGACAGGGTCGGATTGGCAGACTAGGGGTCCAACTGACGTGATGGGCATCAATGCTCGAGTCTCCACCATCTCGGAAGATGGAAAGGAGAACATGGACCTTGAGTACTACGGGAAGATCAAGATTACGCAGCAGATTGAGGACGTGATAGCTGCGAGAGGTGGAACCGGGGCAGGTACCGAATGGGGCGACGGCTACTATTTTATCACGCCCAGAATCCACAGCAGGAGTGAGAAATGGGGCTGGGTTAATGATTCAGTCTTTCTCGCATGCGGCAAATTAACCTTGCACCGGAGGGATGACGGCTCAAGTATCTCTACCGTTTCATACAGAATATACAAGGTGGAATAATAACACCACTGTTGCATCGTTCTCTGGCTGCTAGAAACGAATGCTTGCAGCTGCAACAACTTTAGCGATCCAGTTAGTCGAAGTCAAGAAGGTGCTTAAGCCTAAATCTTGATCGTGCTGGCACTCGGTGACGCTCTCGCGTTAACTCACAAAGCTTAGAATAAAACCGTATCGCTCCGATTGAAAACGGTTTAGGCGATCTGGAGTTCGCATGACCGAAAAGGCGCAAAGTCTGGCCGACGGAGCTAGATTCCTATCTCGTGCAGTTGTGCACGAGAGCGCGGTTTGTATCACGAAATGCCTGTTCGGACTGTTCTCAGTGGGTTTGAGAACCGTAGAGAGTGACCTCAAACTAACGGACTCGTGACTATTATCATCAACTGAATCTGCCCTCGCTTGGTGCTGGTTTTTCCACCACTCAGTGTCATCCATCGCATCCGGCCCTATATCAAGTCTCTTTTCCCCCTTACAGTCACCTGTTAAATAGATTATCGATTGACGCTATCAACATGACCGCATCGAAGCCCCCCTTCAGCCAAGATTCATCGGCCACAGAAACGGAAAATCTTGCGGAGACAGAAATATTGCCCAAAAACTGTGTCTTGATTCTAGGAGGGGGCCCCGTTGGGTTATGTCTCGCGATGACTTTGGCATATTACAGCATCAAATCGGTAATACTAGAAAGAAACGAGACAACAACAAGGTTCGCAACTACCTCAAGTGTAGAGAGGGCCATTGAAGCAAACAGTGATGTAGGTGGCCAAAAATGGACCTTACCAATGTGCGGTCGATGGAACTCTTCAGAAAGTTAGGTCTTGTACAAGGCCTACGTGAGGAAGGCGTGTTGGTTCCTTCCTTCGCATTCGTCCTTGAAGCTGACACACTTGTACAAGGCGTCGCCGCCCACATTCCCTACAACGTTCGCATTTCGACTGGACTTAGCCGCAAGGAATCAATCACGAATTGGTTCCACCCTAGCGTGAACCAGTACCGTATCCAAATTGCCGAGAAAAACGACGGAACCATGCCGCTTGAACCCTGGCAGCGCATTTCACAAGCAATCTTCGAGAAATGGCTGAAAGATCGTTGTGACGAGAACCCGCTGATTGATGCTCGTTTTAACCACCGAGTTGAAAACATACAAGAGGTCGAAAATGGTGCAACGGTTACCGTGACAGATCAAAAGACAGGGCTGAAAAAGGTCATTCTATCGCATTATGCCGCGGGCTGTGATGGCGGTTCAAGTAGGGTACGCCGGTCACTAGGAATTCCTCTGCACGGAGGCCCAATGTGAGTGTGGATCTTTTATTCTTTTCTGGTCTCTTGACCGAGCTTATCCACAGTCCTGCATATGTCCTCCTTGTCCACTTCAAGTCAAGAGACTTATCACGCCTCCATGCACAAGGTCAATTTTGGCACTTATTCTTCATCGGAAATGAAGGGCTCAGTGGGGCCGCTATTGCTCAGAACGAGATCGACACCTGGACTACTCACCTTTTCATGCCTCTTGAGAAGGATTCAGACTCCATAAGCTCTCAGGAGGCTGTTGAGACCGCCCTTGGAGGGTTGCACGGGAGATACCCGGTGAAAATTGACGAAGTTTTGGTCAGATCGACGTACAGACCTAGTATAGCGATTGCGCAGAGTTATTCTTCCTCTAATGGCCGCATTTTTCTCGCCGGAGATTCAGCTCATCAGAACATCCCCACCGACGGCTACGGTAACAGTCGATAATTGATTCATATAGACCAGGCTGACAATCACAGGCATGAATATGGGAATTGCCGATGCATTCGACCTGGGATGGAAACTAGCCACCGTAATTGACGGCTTTGCGGATTCACAGCTTCTGGATTCCTACGAGAGTGAACGTCGACCAGTTGCTGTGGATAGTATTGAACGCTCAGGTGTCCATATGAAAGTGCACATGGACGTAGCCGAGCTTCTTCAAGGCCGGGCAGGGGCATTAGATGAGGACTCTGACGATGGAAGAAAGCTTAGAGATGCGCTTCATGAGCACTATCAGAAGCAAACCGGCGAGAACACCGATTTGGGGATCGAGATGGGATATCGGTATCAGTCCCATGCCATTTTTCCAGAAGACTCCCAGCCTCCGAAATTTAACCCGTCAGCGTACATTCCTAGCACCTATCCCGGCAGTCGAGCACCACACGTGTATCTCAGAGACGGAACACCGTTATTTGACCACTATGGCAAGTATTTCTCCCTTATCGAGTTTTCCGACGGTACAGACTCCAGATCCGATCTCCTTTTGAAGGCTGCTGAATTCAGTTGGACACCGATTAAGCTTGTGAGACTCGCCGGCGAAGATCATGCCTACAGCATCTGGGGTCAACGGCTTGTCTTGATACGACCCGATGGACATGTTGCATGGCGAGGGGACATGATCAAAGATTTGGGGGAGGCTCAGAGAATTGTTGCTGTAATAAGGGGCGTAAAAGAAGCGACCATCAACGCCCCTGAGGCAGTACCGTACCAGAACGGGGTAAAGTCCCATTCCGCAACCCATGTGGAGTCGGCAGTCCCTGTCGAGTTCACTTCCACCGTCAGTACCGACGTCCAGACAGAGGGCTACCAGATGGAGCGAATGGGGGATTTCCAGGTCTGATGCAAAAGGCCGAGGAGAGCACGCTATTGGCACCGCTATGGTGAGGTGAAGTAGTCAGGTACAAAATTTCTCAGAAGCATGAGCCAGGCACAAAGCTACATAGATACATATACCGACAATTTGCTTACTTGTCAAATTCGACGATTACGGTGATCGAGACGGACTAGACGTGCATAGATACTGCAGAGGAGGACTCATTCCTGATAACTGCAAAGCCATCTCGTCTTAGTGAAAGCAGCACAAATATCTCGTACTAAAAAATCGAGGTACGTATATGTCCCGCCAAGAAAACCTCTGTTCAGAGTCCCTTGGTCACGTAAAGGCCGCCAGTCCCTCGGTCGGAGCGAAGATCGGGAGCAAAGCACTCCAATTGTCCAGCTCGAGATCAAAAGCGTTCGAGGATGAGCCCTGGCACAGTCGATGTTAGTATGCATATGCATTTAATATCGATTGAGGTGAAGAGATCGCGAAAATTGTACGGTGCAACTTACTCGTCCCAAAGGTGGGTCCATATCCATTTGAAAATTATCCTCCAGTCCCAAGGACTCGAGAAGAGAGGAGTCGGTTATCATTTCGGGGCCTTGATAAGGTAGTGAGTCATGTGCGGTGGGCAAAGGCGTCCTGTTCGTCCGCTCAACAGCCAGGCGTGCAAGGTTCGCAATTGATCGTGCGAAAGGTACGCAATACTCCGAGTTGGTGTCATACTCCAGTCGAGCAAAATGACCTGCACCGAAATCGATCAGTGCGAGATCGGATCTCGCCGTGGGGAGATGAGGCCGCTCTAGAACATGAATGAAAAGATGCATCAGTGCATTCATTGGGCCGTGAAAAGCCACCCTGACATAATGATTACCAAAACTGGTCATGAAAACACGAATACCTTGGTATTACTCACGAATCTGAAACATCGGCATTGATCCGTACATGCTTAGTCGTCAAAATTGCCTTGCGGCAAACCTCAACAGCGATTTCTGCAGACTTTTCAAATTCTGGTCGAAGGACTTCTTGGTCTGTGGGATTAAATAGAGCTTTTGACCACGGTAGAATGAGAGTACTCTGTATCTCCAAGACTAAATTGTAGTAGGAGAAATAGAGCTGCACTGTTTGCTGTAGAGTCAAACCTTCGGGCAGTCTCGAGAGGCCGATGTCGCTATTGAAATCGATGAAACCTTTTATTGATTCACACCACGATGCAAGTTGCTCGTTAATTTCGCGAATGCTTCCAGCAAAGGCTTGAGGTCCTTTGCGGGAAACATCCTTTGTTGAAATTCTCCGAGACGCGAGGGAGGACCACTGGGCAAGTTTGATCGAGATTTGGCAATAATTGATGTTGAGGAAACCACCTCCTGGTGCGGAGCAAGGCACTTGGCAACTGATATCGTCGTCGTCGATCATCTGTCTTAGGTGTCAGCTTCGAAAGCAGTTAAAATGGTAAGGCCAAGAATCTCAAACTGACCGGTGGACGTCCGGAGCGACTGACAATCTGCCGCTCTAGACAATAGATTGCCCAGAATACCCAATTCCTGTGGCAGGCCTCGTGATGACTCAAATTCCAAGCAACAGGCGGCTCTCGGTGCAGTCCCTTTGAGCATGCCAGACGTACAGCGGTCGCACACATCATGTATTCGAGACAAGGGCTACCGATGCTTCCAGTATAGGCAGTCTATCAGCCATGTTAGCGCATGCAACCTTCGCTCAAAGGAGAATTGCCGAATACCATAATGGTCATTGCCTGGACACTCATCAATGAGGTGCGGAGATACAGAAGCTGGACGTTCATCGAGAGGGCGTTTTGAAAGTATCGCCATGCTTCTCTTTTAGCTTTGCTGAAAGACTCCGTCCGGGAGAGGACAATTCGACAGCCAGTTGCGAATATAGCGTTACGAAGCGCGTACCAGACAGGATCATCATCACCAGAAGGATTGGCCAAATGCGCCTGCAGTTTACTTTCAAGCCAAGGGCGATGAACGATGCCGAAAACAGCTTCGTTTGCCTCATCAAAGTAAGCTGTCAGGAAGTCAATTCTCAGCGTGTGCCGGTGGACCATAATTCTTTGAGAGAAAATACCTCGAGTATATGCCCACGCAGTCTCGGGAGACGGGTCTGGGTGTCTTTCACCGGAAATATCTATGTCGATTTTCAAGCGACGTGTGATATCTTCCGTGAATGCGGACGCCGCGTCCTGGAACGAGGAGTTGCCAACCTTTTCCATGACCCATTGCACTCCTGGTTTTGAACAAATTGAAAGCCAGGATCGAGGACCTTGCGATCGTCAGTACTTGGACCTTGTGCGCCACGTTCAGATTTTCCCACCGTGGTATTCCCAATTGGTCTGTATGCATGTTAAAGCATGATCTCCCAGCAACGATAGGTTTGGAATTCACTGACTGTCTCTCCTGAATACACACTGCCACCCTCCTCAGCACTTGGCATGTCTCTCTCGAGAAGGGCGAAACTTTCATCTAAATTTGGCGAAGCTCTTTGAGGTGCCCCATCTGAATTACAGACACGTAGATCACGCGAGTCAATAGGTGAGGAGCTGGGACGGGTATTTCTGGAGACGTCAGGCATGGGCAACTGTTGGGGCTCCGGTCTCGAGGGGCCTGGTTTGAGCTGATGCGGTGTATCAGCCTGGCTGTTGAAGGTGGCCATCGGACTCTCTGAGACACTGGTGCCGCCGTTGTTGGCGACAATAAACTTGTGTACCACCGGGATCTGTCCAGAACAAGCCGCAGCAGCAGCTTGCGAAATTGTCCCGGTGTTGACCCAAGAGGTGCATTCACTGAGACTGGAGTGTCCGGATCCAGCTTCGTTTCTTTGGGATGCATTTTGTCCTACACTTGACGGTAGGACTGAAGACGGTTGCTCTGCTGCCGAATCAAGCTCGCCTGGCTTGTGCATCATTTGTAGTAGACTCTCGAGCCTTAAAAGTCGGGCATCCACGTCCTCCGTCCCTTTCGACTTCCGCGGGCGTCGCTTGGTGGTCTTCATGCAGACTTCATTGTGGTCAAGACAGTTTGTGCAAGGGGAGCCGCCATTACCTGCGGTCGTGTGAATCACTCGGTATAAGGGATGATGAGCGTGTCGTCGGTAGACTTACAGCGGATCTTTTTTCGTCGACAAAAGTTGCAGGCGAGGCGCTTTAGGCCGGGCTTGGTCGTGACCGTGGTCGTGGAGTCCGGTAGTGTCATCTCAAACAACACAAATTATGGGCATGTAAACATCCAGAGACTTTGCAATGGGTGACTCGCAGAAGGAAAAAGTGGTATGGCAAACTCGCGTCCAGCGACCTACAGCAATATCTCGTCGCGCGTCGTCCTTGGCTTGGTTAACCCCTCATCGAGCCCCATGGGGGAGGAGACGTGAGCGTTTCAAGGTAACTGAAATTGGTCTGGTTGCTCATGTGGAGCAAGGCCCTTGATCGTCATTGTCCTACTTGACTCCTTCTGATTCGCGCGGTTGCATCCCACTCCGCGAAACCGAGCAGAACTGGTATGGTGGATAACCTACCCCATACTAAAGGGCTCCATCACCGGTTCCGGAAGTCGAGGCTGCCGAGGACTTCCCAGACCAGGAAAAATAGCCTAGAGAATGTGTACAATTGCTGAAAATTGAGCATAACCGAGTACTCCCCGCCAACATTCGAGCCATAGTGGAACGAGTAAGGGTGGTGTATATCGACACCTGTCCTTTGGGCTGTCCCACGACAATGTTGCCTCCGCAACCCTGAATCAGAGAAGCATATTACCATTTATTGTGGGACCGATAGACAGCGGAAACTCGAGGAGGAGCGACAAACTCAAATATGGACTATTACGGCGGACGAGTCTCGTCCGCCAGCGCTTGCAGCAAGGTCGCATGCGGTAATTAATGAAACTGGTACCAGAACATCCATTGGTGACTCCTGAATGCGAGGGGGCCAGCACATCAGCTGCTTTATTTGGCTAGATTGCGGCTTCGAGAACGCGCAAATATATCAAATTAGCAAACACCTTGCCGACATTTGACTATTCCGCTGAATGCTGGATCATAGCTCGCGTCCGGTGGCGTGAAATATCCTTTGTAATCCCCCTACATCTCTCACTGGGTCGGGACTAGCCGGCCCAACGAGCGGACACTTCTGCAACACGACGAAGCACTCTCCGCTCTGGCTAAAGGACGTTCCCAACGCCCAATGCAGAAGCCCACAAATTTCTTCGGATGCAATATTGTTCGGGATTCTCACGGTCCGATTACTCGCCTCAGCATTCAAGGTTGGAGATAAAAGCAGTTCACATCCGGCTATATCGCAGGTACTGTCAAGCTCTTTTGAATTTGACATCCTTCACCCTCGCGACCATGGCATCCTCCGGCAAAGTAGTGGCAATCACCGGCGGTGCTTCCGGTATTGGTCTTGAGACGGCGAAGCTTTTGGCCTCTCACGGTGCTAAGTTATCGATCTGTGACCTCCAGCAGAGAGCTCTCGAGGAAGCAAAACGAGAGGTCACGAAGTCGGGTGGCGACGTCATGGTGACTGCATTGGATGTCCGCGAGCGCACAGCGGTTGAGGCTTGGATCAAGGACACAGTGCAGAAATACGGCAAGATAGATGGCGCAGTGAATGCAGCCGGGGTCGGCGGAAGAGCCATGTTGATTGAGACTATCGATCAGATAAGCGATGATGATTTTGATTTGGTCTGGGATGTCAACGTCAAGGGAATGCTGCATTCTCTTCGCGCGGAAATTCCCGCTATGAACGATGGTGGCTCAATCGTGAATATTGCAAGCCTGGCGGGTCTGACTGGTGGGCCCAAAACAGCTGCGTATACCGCGTCGAAGCATGCTGTTGTGGGCTTGTCAAGAGTGGCTACTAAAGAGTTGGGCGCACGGAATATTCGAGTCAACTGTGTTTGTCCGTGAGTATTTCCCCTCGCTTGATCTTTTCACATGTCTCGTGTGGATGACGTTTGACGGTGTCCCAATCCCCCAACACCCCACCACCAAACTGCAAAATCAAAGGTATGGGAATGGAATGGCGAACAAATGCTAATTTACTCTCGGGCAGAGGTCCTATCGAAACGCCATTGTTGGCGTCGACATCTGCGCCCGATCCTTCGGTTCCTGAGATGTACAAGAAACTCTCGCCGCTGGGGAGAAATGGTAAGCCTAAAGAGGTAGCTGCGCTTATTGAATGGCTGTTGTCCGAGGGCGCTTCGTTCGTGAATGGAACCACTCAAGTTATCGACGGTGGTGTCTATTGCCACTAAAGCTAGTACGTATCAAGGGCCTTTAGAGTGGAAGTCCAAATTGCGGCCCATCACTGATTTAGCATAAGCGGCGAGGATACCACGAACCCAGACGGTCGAAAAGAATGGAGGATGTGACTGTCTAAGTGAGTTCACGCGAGAAGAATTTCATGAAATACAAAATGGGCACTCAAACGTTCTGGACGTCGATCTCGAAGGGTGAGACGATCAATCTGCACGTAACTGACTTGTTCAAGCCGGATTGCGTGCTCTTCCACATCAATGGCAGCCGACGAGCGACTACGCTCGCGAGCAAAGCGCCCCGAGGCCTCCGGATCCTCAGGTGCTACCTCGGCACCCATATAGGAAAGCTACAGTCGATATATTCTTCTTATAGCATTGAGAATATACGCTCAAGCATAGAAGGAACCACATAAAGATGAGGTTGATTTAATATGCCCTGGGATTACGGCAAAGCGTGTAACTAAAGTAGCAATTTGCGCCAGCAGGCCCGTCGACCGTATTTTTGAATGCGGGCCGCCCATTGGGTAGCAACCGGAATTGCGGTTAGGGTTAATTAAGTGTTATAAACCGCTTTGTCACGTAAGGTGTCACCGCGATAGTAAACAGGTTTTACTTGGTGATATAGGAGTGAGGCTAGGTAGCTGAGACTAAAACTAAGAGTATAGTAGATGAACTATACACAAAGAGTATAAACTCGAGGAACTCAATTTTATAGAGAACTAGATTAACTACAAAGAGAACTATAGAAACTATCTCGTATATATTGTAACAGAGCACTTCAGGGTTCGGCATGCACGTGCAACAACGCACAGAGGCCTGTCCAGCAGATCGGGAATCGAGAACGCGTTTCTGGTTGATACTGACAACAACACCACCACCAACACCACCCAGAGAGGTAGCGGCTAGAGCAACGAACGCCTAGCACAGCGGCAGCATCGAGGAACAGGACAGGACTGATGAAAACACTCAGGAATTAGGTAGACGGCGTCAAAAGCCATGGAATTCATGATACTCTGCTCAAACTGTAATGAATGGCACCTCTGCCAGCACTGTAAACTGTTCCGCACCCCCTTCTCTGCCAGCCCATTTAGGTTTGACATGTGACCTGACAGATCTCTGCCTGCCACCGCTCTATCAGCCCAGCACAGCCCATCACAGCACATCACAGCACAGCCACCTCGCCTTGTTACAATATAGTCTAAGCCTAGATTCTCGGGTTCAACCCTAACCCGACCCGACCCGACCCGAGTTAAGGCCTAACTAGTACTAACTTAAACAACTAGTATAATTATATATTCGTAAAGTTATAAATTATTATATTAGCCCAGAGCCCTCCTAGAGTAGCCCAGCGAGCCCAGCGGTCTCATGGGTTGCATAAGACGCAGACTTACCTTGACACCCAGGGCGGCCCAGGGCTGTCAGGGTCGCGCGGGAAATTTTGCTAATGTTACGGATTCGGCTAAACATCGGAACAACGGACGCCTAATATCTTAGATAACGATCAGGCCACCAGCCAAGCGTTGATGCGATCAGGCCACCAGCTAAGCGTTGATGCGACTCAGGGAGCGCATCCTTATTACTAGTATACTCCCCGCATGAGAGGCGCATTCCTTCCTCTCTCATGCTTAGAGTCGTGTACAGTATCAATCATATACTATAGGGGTATCTATACACTCTTATCGCTAGACTCTACCTACTTGCCAAGAAATCCCTAACAAGTATAAAGAAGTTAAAGTTATTTATCGACACATTATAGATCGGTCTTATTAGATGGTTTATATACGATGGTGAAATAATATAAAAAGACGTATATAGAATGTTAGTTTAGCGATTCGCGGAGGATTAAAGAAGAGATAAAGTCCACCTACGTTAATAAAAGATAAGAGACTATTTATGTGGATGTGGCGCTAATGCTAAAATCGCGGGGGAAAGCCTACCTTATGGAGGCTAGGAGTGCTTTCTCCGGATGGGTGGAAGCGCGCGGGTTAACTAGGAATAACAGCATATCAGTGGTAAAATTTCTCTAAGAGAATTTAATCTGTCGTCATAGGATATTTAGAGAGCTGGTGGTGTTCCCGTCCGTGTTTTAGACTCAATAAGGGAAGAGAACCTACCCTTATTGCGAGCTTCTTCTCATAGTGCTGCGGATCTGCCCCCTAGGCAATAATAGAGCTAGGTGATCGATGAGTATACTGCTAAGTGTCGGACGACGTCGTCCTATGGATGAGAGAGGGAGGGATGTAATAAGGTAAGGTGGCTGTATAGTGCTGGGCTGGTGAACTAGCAGGGCAGAGATCTATTAGGTCATATGTTAAATCTAATTAGAGAGAGCTAAGAGCAGAACAGTTCATAGTGCTGGTAGTGTACCATTCTCTACAGTTTGAGGAGAGTAACAAGTTATCATAGTTCTTTTGATACCGTCTAGCTATTCCTAAGTGTTTTATCAGTCCTGTCCCCCCGCTCAATACCGCCAGACAGCTAGGCGTTGGTTACCCTAGCTGTCGCCCCTCTGTTTGGTGTTGGTGGTGTTGTCCCGTCAGTGCCAACCAGAAAGGCGTTCTCTATCCCCGACCTGCTGGACAGGCCTCTGTGCGTTGTTGCACGTGCATGCCGAACCCTGAAGTGCTCTGTTACAATATATCTACTGATATTGGAAGCGATGAGGCGATTTATTGGCGAAGTCTGCGTGAGCCGGCCAGATCAAGATGGGAGTACTTGAGTATTGCAGCCTCAAGACGATGCGTGGTTGATGCGAGGTGACCAGCTTCTCAACGGAGCACATTCTGCGCGGGACTGATTCACAGGAGCATAAAATTTGGTGCTCGATTGGCTGCCTGTATGTGTTCATAATTTCCATGGCCTCGTGGTAGCACTTCCGCTCCCCCTGAAGGAATTCTGGACCGTGGATTCTGCGTGTGGTTGGTATACTCTCAGTGGGCCCCGCAACCCCTTGATTCAAAATTCGGTGTCATACTGCCTAGCCCGCCCGATGCCGTCCAACGTTGATTTTGTAGAAGCCGCACATCTCCTCGAAGATGTCGCCATTCATCTGGATAAAATTCTCTCGCTGGGATCGAATGGCCGGGTCAGGTACCGAACGGACCTTTCAAAACGTCCATTTTGCCTCGAGCATGCTTGTCAGGGGTAGGTTCATCTAGCACGGTGGTAGGGTGGCTTTTAAGCTCTTGCGGGATCAGGACAGGGGCCACCGGTGTAATATGGGCGAAAATAGCCCTGGCCTCGACGTCCGAGCAAATGATGACCTGGTATGCATCCGCATCGTGGCTGATGCCGTGAGCTGCCAGTGCCATGGGTGTACCACTGTCAAAGTGGACGGCTTCTGGCTTAACAGCTACCCGCATTATCCCTGTGTAGACCGGTAGCTCGTGTGCCAGGCGCGTCGAGCGGTTCATAAGCAACATGTGAAGGTCGGAAAGTTGCTGTATCGCCCGTCTGATGGCCGACTGACACCTCTCTTCATAGTCCAGGTGCTGTCTCTGTTTCTGTTTCCGCATCCAGTTAATACCCCTGTCCCAGGGCGGATTGGGACTTGAAAGGGCCTTTAGGAAGTCCTTCGCGTTGATCGTTCGGTTTGGTAGTTTGGCTATCCCGGGCGCTGTTGCACATCTTCGGAAGGCAGCGTACGCAGATGACCCAGTGGAATTTCGCACGCTGTTGGACTTTGTTCGGACTGTTCATCTTCGTCCCGGCTCCACCTAGCAATCTCGGTGTTCATGTGACGATTGTCTTCTGTTCTGCTTGCAACATATGCAGGCGATAATGCATACGTGGTAACAGGAAGAGGAGTCCGCCATCAAGCCATTTGGAACCCCTGGTGCGAAGTATGATGATTGATGCGAGTAAAGATGTCCACCGCTTCGCGGCAGCCTCCATGTCTTTTCGCCATCCTGTTGATACCTGGTAGTAATTTTTGCCATGCGCGTTGGAAAAATTCCGTTCACCGAGGCTCTGCATAGATACGTCAGGCGGAAGGGCTTCACTCTCCTTGAGGTATACGAAAACTGCCCTCAGAGAAGCAATCCACACCAAGTGTCCAGCACCTAGCCGAATGAACACGTGAGGCTCTGTTCTTGACATTGTGACCTTCGTCCAAGACGACATTTTAACAGGTTTTTGAAGACTGACGCACACGCTGTGGCCGAGTCCACCAGGTCCTCGTCATCGTCATTCAGCATGGCCAGGACTAAAATGATTCGAGTTCGACGCTTCACGACGCCTTCTTCCAGGCTATGAGCATCCTCAGTAGGTAGTACCAGACTAGCCAGCTTGTATTTTAGGTCGGCTGCTGCCTTGCGATCCAGATGACAATGTTAGCCATGGATTCTGTTGACACTCGAGACGAGGGGAAGCGGTTATAGGCGAC
The DNA here is from genome assembly GCF_000585535.1 of Cladophialophora psammophila CBS 110553. NCBI lineage: Eukaryota > Fungi > Ascomycota > Eurotiomycetes > Chaetothyriales > Herpotrichiellaceae > Cladophialophora > Cladophialophora psammophila. The sequence goes on along the minus strand of NW_006912935.1, from coordinate 1,028,187 downwards.
AGTGATACTTTTGTTCGGTTGTCACACTATTACAGAGTCCCACCAAATAAAAGTGTCACTGTCGCTCGGGGTGCGGGGCTGTGAGTGTAGGGACGATTTAAAGGGGACTTACCGGGCTCGGTGGGAACTACCACCAACGCGCGAGACTAGAAGGTCTCATACACTAACAACACGACGTCTTGGTGGTCCATGTGACTTATCAGTTGATGTGCCTCTACGGCGTGGCTGGTTAGGAGGGTTGCGCGGGTCTCAGTCAGCATAGAAGACGTGGAGGCACAGAAGACACTGAAACCGGGAGCGTAGTTCTTTCAGCCATTCATACTGGACCGGGCCTGGGGAAACACCAGAGTGGGGCGGGTATCAACCTCCTTCCCCTGTCGAAGCTGCTCATCGATGTATTTGGCGCGAAAGTAGATGGCCGCAAGGACCTTAATAGTTTAGCCCATGCCGCAGTCCAGGGCATCGTGCCCCCTCCATATGATTTCGTGCCTTAATTTGTTGGCGATGCCATTGATTTGCCACGGCAACAATACCATATTGGACGTTGTACTGTCATGCTGGAGACGGTTCGTGTGCGGCGGGTCTCTATCAACGAACCGGAGGTCCGCGTCCGCGTTGAACTCTGGTGAGCAGCCGAGGCCTGCAAAGGCCTCCTCGTAGCCCTTTGATCGGCATCGAAGCACAAGACAGCCTGCTCATGAGCTTTTGAAGTTCTTGGTGAGAGGTCGGCTCCGCCGTGGTCGTTGATTTTGATTTATAATTTCCAAAGGACTGGTGAAGTTAATTTCGTAGTTGTCCTCTGCAGATGGTATTTTCGCTGTAAAGCTGGCGGTTCGGAAATAAACATCCTGGCATGGAAAGATTGATGGGTAGCTCGCCTCGAATAAGCTGCATAGCTTTAACAGCATCTGTGGTCTCTTCTGTTTGAGGGTCCGGGTAGTTGTATCCAAGGCGCGATCAGCACGTTCTTTCGTGGGGGCCAAGCGTACACAGTCCTCTTCAGTATCCATCATCAGCTCTCTGGCGCAAAAGTATCTGTAGCTCTCTGAAAACTCGCAGGTGATCTCCCGTACAAGTGGCAACACATGTGTCAGGCAGAGAAAGGAAACTTTGCACCCAGCATGCTCAAGGAAGAACAGTATGATATGTGTAATAAGGATAAGTTTTCTTCTCCACTTGGAGAACGGTTTTGGGCTGACATAAAAACAGGACAGGGGGATCTTGGGGAGATGGTACTTGTCGAGAGGAGAGGGGTACTTATAGTCTTGGGAAGGATCAACCTCGAGACCTTGGATATGTTGATTCACGGGGCTTGAGTCCGCGACGTATCAGTGACTCATTTCTTTTCACGCAAATATCCAGACTGTCCCGGAAGAGAGAAATTTATAAGCAGAGCGGGACGGAAGAAGGAAAGGGAATTTGACACTTGAACCCATACATTACCTCCAAATAATTTGGGATTTCGTTCACTGCGTCCAAATCGGACTTGCATCGGAAAAGACCACTCTTCCCGCCGAATCATTGAAGGTATGAGATCTCCAACGCGCGGGAATTTGGTCTGTTAACCTGTATTTCAACTTTCATGAGTGACACTGACAATGTACTTCTCTCCCTCCTCTCCAGTTGCAGTCACGACAAGCTGTTGTCCTTCAACATCTTCCTCCTTGTGGACCACGCTGACTTCCTCTTTGTAGTCTTTGTACCAATCCTGTTTACGTTCACCACTCACCAATTCATATCGGGCAGCCGCGACAGCCGCCTGGCGAGATAAATGTATTCCTCTGATGTCGGTATGCGTGGATCCATCGGCAGCCTGGACTGTGCAAAGAACATAGAAGAGATTATCCTCCACTCTTCCATCACCCGGCTTGGATCGAACGCCTAGAGAATTCGGCGTGCTTTCGATTTCGACATCATGAATCTCATCGCCTTTTCGAGCATGGACGACGACATTTTCCCCATGCTTCCATGTTGATGAAGGGTTAGTGATGTCGTTCGTCGCATAGTCGCTCAGGGTACCGCGAGATAATCCCTCATCCACAAGGCGGCGAAGTGCAACCTTCTGGGCTGAATCAAGGTCTGTATAAGTCCCGCAAATTTCAGTGCGGATGATAGGAGGAGATCCAGGTTCCACAGTTGTCCGTTTAATGTGAAACAGGTCAGGAACAAGGGAAGGCCGTCGCTGCATATCGAAAGATTTTCGAATGTGTTTTTTTTTTCGAGACAATGCCTTTGAAGTTACAATTGAAGGGTAAAGACAAGGGGCGGAAGAATTGATGCAACTGCCCCTCTTTCAAGACATGGCCTTACCTATTGACCTTTGAAAAGAGGGAGGGGTAATAAGCTCTGCGCATGTGCGTATGCTAGGGCATCGATGGCATGACTGATGGGATCTTGTGACTATGGAAAGGCCCGAGCTGTGAAAGGAGGAGTTGCAAGCTTTAACCCCGCAAATGATTGTGGGAAGGGGTAGGATGATGTAGGGTCATGAATACGAGGTTGGCGGTAGCCAGTCGGATGTAACAAAGGGTCGAACACGCAAGATTGGCCAACAAATGGCTGGACATGTTGGAACGATGGATGCGGCTGGATGTTGTTGATGTGTACCCGGGACCCTGTACTCGGTATGAGGTCGTCAAAAAGAGGCTGAAAAGGAGCAAAAGGGACATGGCTGGTGTGGGTCTGATGGCTATCTCTGGTTGGTCGAAATTCTAACCACTGATATTTGGCATTTTAATCCGCAGTTGAAATCGAGCTTCAACATGCAACACGCAACTTGATCGTTTCGTTCAATCGAGTTGAGTTCAAGACACTTCCTCCTCCCATATACCGACGTTGTGCGCGTCCTCCAACATGCCGCCAACATTCCCTAGATTCATTGCCGTCGCGCTCCCGCCTCCTTTCCTCCTTCCTCGATCGCTACTCCGAAAATCCTTAAACGGCTCTCAGAAAAGATGCATGGGCATCCGCTCAATAGACCGACAGCCAAAGCACAACCCTTACAATGTCGTCCCAGGCATTCAACCGCTGCTTTCCACGCCTGCCGCAGCCTTCGAACGAAAATTGAGATCAGACACGCTTCCGTTACGGTCAGGAGCTCTAGCAGTTAAGAAGGGCATGACTGCGGTATATGATGTCGAATCTGGAAAGAGAATACCTTGTACAGTCTTACAGTTGGATCGAAACCAAGTTGTTAGCCACAAGACGCGGAAAAGACATGGATATTATGCGGTCTGTATTGGCAGCGGCACAATTCATCCCAAGAATGTGGCAAAGCCCATGCTCGGCCATTACTCTGTCCAGGGCGTGAGCCCCAAAAGATATCAGCGCGAATTTCGCGTCCGAGGGCCAGAAGGACTGTTACCAGTAGGCGAGGAGATACGAGCCGATTGGTTTATTGCCGGACAGTTCGTGGACACTCGATCAAATTGCAAAGGAAAGGGCTTCGCTGGTCCAATGAAGAGATGGGGTTTCAAAGGTCAACCACGAAGCCACGGTCACTCTCTCAGTCACAGGTCCCATGGCTCAGTGGGCCCGAGTCAAGGAGGTGGTAGTCGTGTATATCCCGGTAAAAAGATGGCCGGGAACATGGGTGGACAGAGGAATACGGTGCAGAATCTGAAGGTCCTGCAGGCGGACGCAGAGAACGGGATTGTCGTTGTACATGGTAAGTCCCTATTCCCATGCTCTAAGACGGCTCGTCAATGCTAATGAATTGTGCGCAGGAGCTGTGAGTGGCCCTAAAGGATGTCTGGTCATGATCCAAGATGCATTGAAGAAACCTTGGCCGGAAGCCCCCCAGCTGCCGAAACCATCCGAGATAGAAGCAACAGTGGTCGAGGCAGAGCCTGCGAAGATCCCCGCATGATATAGCTACACAGCTTTCCGCCCAATTGTATCAATACACTGAGGCTACCAAGGCCTGACTGTATCTTATAACTGTTTACGGAGATTCAATCTGATCCCATTATACGCACAGTCCCATAAATTCATGAACAAACAACGTGTGCCATCGTTGAAAAGGAAAAGGGGGGAAAATATAAATCCTGGAAATGTTTAGTGACAAAGCCGCCTCGGGCACGTGTCTGCCAAACACATTCAGGCTCCCCTATAATCATACCTCAACCCTTGCAATTCGGCCAGCCCCGCATGAACCTCCGACATACTCCTCCTAGTTATAAAGACCATTCCAAAAATGAGGCCAGGAAGCAACAGAAACAGCCACAGCCCCTCCGGCACATCATTCCGTGAGCGATAACCCATTGATGCAATAAATAGCAGCACGCCGATGAAAGCGTTGAGGTAAGGTAGGTATTGATCGATGGGACTTTCGGCGGACGCAAAGAGAAAGGCTGATTGAGACAATCCTGTGCCGTGCGCCTGTCTCTGTCGTGTAATAGGGGTTGTCCGCGGCGGAACGGACAGAGATCCTAATGGGGTCGAGGTAGGGATCATGTACATGATATAGGCGCTGGAGATGAGTGAGGTGATGCTTAATAGGCACAGAAACGCCATGGCTCTTGAAGTCGATATCGAGAGATACCACATGAATGGGAGGGTGACAATCAATGGCAGGCCTGTAAATAGCATGGTGTAGATTGCATTTGTGGATGTCTCCGAGGCCTGAAGGTTTTGGAGGAGGTGTTCTTGTTCTGTTCGATTGTATGAGAACAACATGTCAGGATTTTTTTTTTGAAACTGCCCATCTACAGGTGCAACAATGTAGAAAGGCGGTTTGGCTCATTCCTGACGCTCCGGATTTCCAACAGCGGGAATCATAGCCATCGCTCATTGCGCCAGCATACGTACCTTCTTCATCCATTTCTTCGTGCGACATATTTCCATCATCCTCAGAGGGATACTTGAATGTTTTCCGAAGTCTGGTAGTAGTATCCATCACGTTGATGTAATATATGGTATGGGCGGCGGGACGCTGGAGACCTGATAATTTATGATTTGCGTCCGATTGCCCCAAAAGAGGTTCCAGCGACTGAGATGGAACTCAGAGTTGAATCATCATCTGGACTGTGTCGCAGGATCTCGTCAACGGCAAGCTGTCCAGATGGGAGCCTTGACGGTGACGAAGCCTCGCCCGGAAAAACATAGCTCCGATGAACCGCCAAGACGCTAAAATTCTGCACGACTACGCTTGAGGCAACCTCTTGCCTCGAAAAGACATTCATCAACAACACCAGATTCACGGTACTTTATTTGGTTCAGTGATATCTGCGGTCTTTATAATGGTTTCAAATGGCAGAGAACTGGCCGGACCGATGTCGCCCTACGGACCTTATGCACGGATAGAATGTGTCAGCACCTTCCTGCTTTCTACAGCTCGATAGCCAATGGCTCCATGGGTATGCTCGATTCAGACGTGCATGTTGCTCCGGGCAAACGTCAGCTCCAAGAATTATCGACTACCAATCAGCAACTAATGAGGACCACTAGGAGAAACTGTGGGCATGATGTTAGGAGTTGAAATGGCTCGTCAGCTCTACAAAGTGTAGACGAACGGAACACCATCTAAAATCGAGGAGGTTGCTCACCACCAATCCTGACTAGAGCCTAGTGGTGGATTGAGATCTCCGCGAAGCCTTTGCCGTCGGAGATCATCACTCCGTGTGGCTAACTACAAGTGACATTGTCCACCCATCGTTTGGTGCTAACTTTCTCTGACATGCTGACTGGACAAGAGGCAGATACACTCAGCTATGCAAGGGGGAAGGCTGACCTAAGTTTTGGTGAGTTTCCATATCTAGAATCATCACAGGCCAAAGAAAGAACACAAGAACCTGTTTATGGCTAGTGCGGAACGCCTCAAGGCTCCTTGGCTTGAATAGCATCATGATAACTTCCCCTCAAGGCTCAATGAGGACATTGAGCAAGCAACATCCGCCGAATACGGGGTACCTTCGTTTCTATGTCCTTGCCGTCTTAAGGGATTTACTAGCGCGCGGCAGCTTTCCGCTGAAAAGTTGAATCCACCGCTGCACTATTTAGTTGAACCCTGCTCGCAACGTGAGCAGAGCCACAAGCCTTTAGTCGCGTTATCATGTGGGGAGGGATCGACAAAGGAACGAGGAGGAGGTAAGTATTCTTTCATTGATCTCAGTCTTCGGATGTCGCACATAGACCTCAGGTGATTTAGACATGAACGGTCAGCGGCCCGAAGATCAGAATCTAAGTCAAATCTAAATGACATCTAGCTGGGCATGCAGTTTAACTATTATTATGTCCACTGGAGCATTCAAGGGGAATGGCCGACGTACTCCACATGCCTGCTTCTATGTGGAATATAGTGGTCAACCCACAAGACTAGGTCTTACTCTGGCGACATGGTTGAGTTTGACCGATTCGTCTCCACCCCCAGGGCATACTGACTTGCTGCTGAAGCCCTCTCTTTGGACAAGGTTGAGGTATGCGGAACAATACGAGAAATGTTACTCCGACACCGTTGCCTGGATTTGGTACACTGGCTTGGGGTATCCCACAATGCTATAAAGCTATAAAGGGCAAGCCTTCTGCTTCTGAGCAGGAACAGTTTAAGCGGAGCTGACGAGTTTCGACAAAGTAGCTCCCACAATACATAAGCATATAGTCTTTCCTCTCAGCGAGCTGGAAGAGCCAATCTGCCAGACCCCTTCGAAGCTTAAGATGTCAACATGCAGTTTGTTTATTTGCCCCTGTGTCTAGCCCTAATATCCATCATCTTCTTGCGCTATTATGAGCACCGACGGTACAAGAACCTCCCTCCAGGGCCTCCCCGTCTTCCTCTAATAGGGAACCTCCACCAGGCGCCCGACAAAGTGCCCTGGCGCACCTACGAGCAATGGACCAAGAAATACGGACCAATATTTAGTCTCCAATACGGTCTTAGTACGGTTATTATGCTGGGTACCTACAAGTCTGCACGAGATCTACTTGAGAAGCGGAGCAACATCTACAGCGGCAGGCCGCGATTTGTCATGGCTGATGATAATGTCTCCAAGGGACGTCATATTATGCTGATGACCTATGGTCCGAAGTGGCGAACTCATACCAAGATCCAGGCCTCTGTCTTGAACATCCGTGTGTCTCAGACATATAAACCTGTGCAGGATGTAGAAAGCAAGCAACTGCTTTGTGAATTTCTGTCGGACAATGACTTTGCCAAACTCTACCGCCGTTATACAGCATCTGTGATGTTTTCCCTCGCATACGGTAAAAGAAGTCTCACCGGGAGTGAGCCCGAAATCCTAGGCGCCGACGCCGTCAATGCGAACTTCCTCTTTGCGGGATGGGTAGGGACCTGGATCGTCGACGCCATCCCAATCTTGAATTATCTTCCACAGCCACTTGCTCCATGGAAAAAGACAGCAGAGAAATTCTTCAGACTCGAATCCAGCTTGCATATGGCCAACATGAGCAACGCGGCAAAGACGCCATCATGGAATATGACGAAACAGATCCGTTCGACGAAGGAATCCAAGGAAGTGCCTGACTTGGACATTGCCTATAACGTCGGCATCATTTATGAAGCCGGGCTAGATACCACCAAAATCGCGTTACTTGTATTCACCCTTGCAGCCGCCACACAGCCTCGCTTTATCCAAGTTGCGCAAGCGGAACTCGACAGGGTAGTCGGCCCCGCGCGGTTACCTAGTTTCGAAGACCAAGCTTCCTTACCCTATATCAACGCTGTGGTTAAAGAGGTTCTCCGCTGGCGACCAGTCAGCGCAGGAGGTATCCCCCACGCTGTGATGCAGGAAGACCAATACATGGGATATCGTATTCCCAAGGGCGCCACAGTGATAGGAAACCATTGGTCCATCCACATGGACGAATCTATATTCCCTCAGCCCATGAGCTTTAGACCGGAACGGTGGCTCGAAAACCCGGACTTGCCGTTGTACGCGTTTGGGTTCGGTCGGAGAGCATGCATTGGGCAACACATCAGCAACAACAGCCTGTTCATCATCATCTCGCGAGTTCTCTGGGCGTTTGAGATCAAGAAAGGCCTCGATGAGCAAGGGCAAGAAGTCGAGATCGATGACATGGCGTTCACCAGCGGGTTCAATTCGCAACCCGAGCCGTTTGCGGTCAGGTTTATTCCGAGGTCGCTGAAGGCGGTCGAGGTCGTCAAGAGGGAGTTTGACGATGTCGAAAAGGATATCGACGTGATAATGAAGCGGATACAGGAGGCACAGGGAAGGGTGTTCTAACCATGACGAAAGTCGTAGGGTAGAGCAATTCTTCTAGTGTCGTGAATACGAGACCCGCTGCCAGGAAACAGAATACAACCTCTCCCTAGTGAGTTACATGGATGACCGAATCCTTCCTCGCCTAGGATGGTCACTTCATAAACACGTTCTATAACTGCAGTTTACATGTGCCAAAGCCCTGGAACGTCTCCCAGGTGTGGCTTAAGCAGCCAATAATGTGCTCAGCCTAATATTGGGCACAAGCCTACTGTCTCCCTCGGCAGACTCATGACCTGCAGATTCAGCACCCGCAGGTTTAGTGCCTGCAGATTCACGACCTGCAGGATTCATGACCTGCAGGTTAACCATCCCGACTGACTGCCTCGCCGTCCTTGGGCCATGATAGGGGCGTAACTAACCCACCCCCTCTCCTTCCCTGGTTGTTCGCAATCCTCCCGCATCGGGTATCCAATAAGGGGCCGCGGCCGCGGCCGCGCATTGGCGTGTTGACGCAAACGGGTGTCTTCTAGGTGTGGCACTAACAAGTGGCAGTTAACCTTTGTGATAAGGGATTATGCCTGAGATGTTGGAGTGGTCGTGGTATTTACCGGGGACGCCCACTTGGCCGAGTGAATATCTACAAGTAGGAGGTCACCAGTTGTCAATTCGAAACACTGACCTGTAGAAATTGGGGCACGGAAATTAGGTTCGCTTGATGTTCGGTTCCCACCCCCTGCAAGAAGTGAAGAATTTTCGACGATGGGTTCCTGAACATGGAACGTGGCCCGCCGAGCTGAGGGAGATGACGGGTGATTGAGAAGTTCGGAACTCGGATTCGACCGCCCTGGGGACGCCTGCTGCAAGGAAACAAGCTCATCGCTCGAGCATGGCTTGTCAAGCGCGTGATGGCACCAGCAGGCGGGGATGATGGCATCACTAAACTGTGACGGTCACAGCAGAACACAGCGGTGATGAGGGGCTGTGGAGCGTCTGGGGGTTAGCTGTGGGCGCTTGGGGAACGTGCAGCACTAGCTGCATGGGCATCAAAACCCATCAAAAGTGTTAGCCGAGTTGATGCCTTGTCCTGATGCCCACTCAAGGAAGTCGGGTAATGTCTTCTTCGACGGCGAAACCTTCAGCGAGGGAAAAGAACATGGCCACAGTATGTGTATATATAGGTGTAGAAACATGCCCCCTTCCTTCAATGTCCATTTCTGCTTGTGCAGGCGCCCAAAGACAAGGCTGGCGATAAAAAGGAACCGTCATCGACGCTCATCCAATAGAATATGGCTATCTCAAGTGAAACCATTGTCGGCATTATAGCTTTATTGATCATGTGTGGTCCGACCTTGCCTTTCCTATGGCGGTATTTGCGCCGGAACAGGCGACTACCCTTCACAGCTATTGGGCTGACGGCAACGCATCACACCAACGACAGCACACCCGCTCAGCAGCCACAGCAACAACAGCGGCTCCTATATTTACCGTTCGCCCGCTTGCCCTTGTACGCGACCAGCGCCGAAACGCGTTCGTCGTCCATGAGGCTCGAATATGCCAGGTCGGAGTGGGAGCACCATCACACGCAGCTGTCGGCGTTGGAAAACGGAACGCTGTATACCGCTGTGAGAACAAAGCTGGTTTCCCATTCACTTCCCCCTTACCCAGAGCAGCTCACGGTCGGGGACTAACCAGGAAGCTCCATTTCACAGAGAAGCACCCGTCTAGAAGAGAACATCGTCCTTCGCTCGGGCTTTTGAACCACCACCCTCCCTGCACCGGGCACGTTAGGGATGGACATTGTGTCGTTTGAGAAGGGGTGACACTACCCGCTTGAACTCCTTGATGGGGAGTAAGGTTGCATCGGCATTTGGCCTGGGCAGTAGAATTAACCTGCGCTGCCCCTTTCCGGTTTGTAAAATTATGAGGTCAAGATATCATCGACAGTCGCAGACATAAGGCTCAGCAAAGTGGCAAATACACGAGGGAGAATCCCTAGACGGCACCGTTAGCTAAACCTTACGCAGCGAAGAAGGCGATGAAGAAAAGTGGGTTCAAAAGTGTTTCGTGAGATGTCCGGTAGGGACGATCTCCTCGAGGACATGGATCATGTTCGTGTTGTATTTCTGGTACCGCAACAGTGCTTACCTCCATCACTCGTTTGCGCAAAATACGTGGCCCAATACGGGTCACCTTGAGGGGAACAATATGATATAGCAGTTTTTGCGCACCGCGATGTCGACAAGCCATACCAGTGACGAAAGAGTCTCCTTGATCTTCTATCAATGGTCAAACCCCGCAGCGGACTTTGGAATTGGGTTGATGGAACCTGGCATGTTCAAGGATGTGCTGCTCCTGCTCATCGAAACAGGTATTCCATAGCCACGCAGACTCAATGTAAGCTCTCGCTTAATCACAGACCTGCCGCCGCCCGACTGCCATCCATTCCCATTTCAGACCAACAGGCCATCCAACTCCCTTGAGAACCACTGGAAGTTGCTGTCCGCTGAGCCTTGTTGGAGCACGGCAAAGACAACATCCTCCCACCAACCACCAGAGAATTCCGGTTCCTGGAGCACCTCTGAATAAAGACGGGCCACTTCTTTCGGTGGGTTCTGGAATGCTCCACAGCCAAAAGCCCCAAGCACGATCTTGCGGTGTCTATTCTTGATGGCGGTTCGCAGGATGATCCGGATCTTTTCTCTCATCAGATTGCGATCTTCTCGCCTGGCGTAAAACCTGCTTCCGTCCTGGTTAGGCTGTGCCGTGTTACAGCCAAGACTCGGTTGAAAAATAGCCGCTGCGCTGACGACACTAATGACTGGTAACTGGCTGGGATCGTGGCAGTCGAGGAATCTATGGCCGTTTGCCAGGCTGTCTCTGATCACAAGAACAGTGGGAGAGTAGATGGCGGCTTTGTCTGGAATTGGATAGAAGCGCAGTTTGAGAGTGAAGTGCAGAGAAGTGCGGTAGCAAAGGGCTTCTTCTTGGGCGAGGGCACCGGTTCTGAACCCGCCGCCGGCGTGAATCGCGTTTGCCATGTTCAAGACACAGACCGGCTTCTGGGATGGACTGCGGCTAAGTTGGAGGGCAGCATCGATGGTGTCGCTGCTGATCACACGAACTTTTGTCTTTGGTAGTTTTGGACAGAATTTTTGATCGAGCGGCGTGACAGCGTCTTTTTCGTAGAGATAGCCATCTGGCTTTGCATCCGGCCGTGTGAGCAGGAGGCCAGGTAAGACTGAAATTGTTTCTTTGGCAACTTTCACCAACTGGTCTCGGTCTCGGGTCTTGGGAGTTGTTGGTGGACGTGTCTGCAGCTTTCCGGTCGAAGAGAAGCTCAGTACACCCTGGCGGAAGCGCGCAGTCTGAGCCTTGCCGCCCGAGTGATTGTGAGGTTCATCCATTGTGGTAGGTCGACGTTGTCAAGCGTGTGACAGCGAGGGGAAAGTGAACTAAATAAAGCAGGTTCGCAGATGGTCAATAAATAGTGGGGCTCACCGGTCTACCCGGTAGGGGCACTAGGCCTAGCGCAAGGTTGCGCAAGGCTGAAATGTCTGAATTCCCACTTGTCTCCGCTTTATTTGGAGAACACTTGCTCGCAATATATGTATCGTTACCACTTCGCTGTATTCTTCATACCCTTGACTGTCCTTAAGAAAGTGTGCTATAGAAGACACTGTCAGGCCGTCATGAAAATGGAAAGTAAAGAATGGAGCCAAGGGCAACAAGTCCTTCTCTTCTAGCTCCGAGACCAATTTTGCCAACCAGATTAAGATCCCCGACATAGTGGATTAGCTCGTTTCTTGTGATGGTACCATTGTTGTCTTCATCTAGTAGCTTTCTGATGTCTTCCTCCGTCAGCGATCTCTGCTCTGATTTCGCTTCCCAGTTGTGTCTCTCCAGGATGTCTTTGCGGTAGAAGTATGTCCAGTCTTGATACCAGCGCCTTCCAACCACGAATCAGCCATTTGATTCAGTTTGTTCAGGGGGTCCATCAAGCTCCTTGCCCTAGACATAATCTGGAAGTGAGTCTGCAATTTTCGATTCTATCGTGCTTGTCAATGCGGCGTTGAGTGAAGAACCACCAAAATGGTCGACGTTCCCGCGAATCTCTAGTATGATCTGAATCTAGTGGGGTTGGTTTTGTATCTCTTCCACAGCAAACTCGAAAGCCCTTGTATATGCCGTTCCAAATTGTGTTCCGATGATTTTCTCGCATGCTGATCGAGTAGATGAGGTTAATATTATATTCTTGTTTCCAATGTTTGCCATGGAATGACGCCGATACAACTCTTAGGAGGACAGTTGTCACGAGAATGTATTCAACCAAGAGCACGGCTGCGGCGATCGTTGTCGCTATGACAACCTCGCGGAAAATGTGATACCAATTGGCGCTACAGTCATCATGGCCATATCGGCAAACCATCCTGGTTGTGGTCAATAATAGGCAACTCCGCCAGAGTAGAGTCATGGAGTTATGGACCTGCAGAAACAGCAACCCAAAGACATATTCAAATTTGAACGCCTTGTAAAGGTGCAAAAAAAAAGGACCCAATACCTGCAGCTGCTAATGCGAGGCTAACAGCCCAGTCCAGGCAACGGAAATCCAGAGAAAGGGTCCTTTCAATGGGACACCCCAAGTGGGTTTATGTTGACATCTGACTCTGGTTATGATGGATAGAAGCACCTCTACGAAAAGATACCGTGTAGAGGGTCGAACCCTTTTGACTTTGTTTGCAAAAGGTTCTGGACTCTGATCTGCATTACTAGTTGCGGGCTGCTGCCTGTTGCTTGTCGCTTGCCGTGAGCCATTGCGCGGAGCATCGGTTTCTTCGGGAGGCTCTGGACCTTTTTCCGGGTCTTCCAAGGCCGAAGCGGAATCCATATTTTCGTGTTCAATTTGAACCAATCTTTTCAGATAGAATTCTTGTCTGCAACATTTCAGCGATAAAAAATGTAGGGAAATGTGAAATAGAATGGGAGAGATCATCAGCAACGACAACAAAGTTATCAATCATCCCAGTGTTTATGGCGGCCCCTAGTACAGCTGCAATTAATCATACTTCCGTCAGGACACAGTCATGCCACAATGGCTGGACCACACCACCCTGAAGAGTGCTCTTGCATTTTGCGCCAAGTCATGTGGCTGTCTGTGGTTCAGCTGCGCGCCTGGGTTGACACAGAGTAGAACAAGCCTACTTGTAGCAGGTGCTCCCCTCATCCACATCTTCTCGGGATTCGAACGGTCTTGGTCGCTATGTCGTTAGGCTGTTCTGTTTGATAGAAGGTATAATAGACCTAGCCAATCCATAATTTTCAAGGCACCTTGGTTCATGCCGGCGCCCTCTCCGTCTGGTTGCCTTAAGCTGATCATAGATAAGTTTTGATTCAGGTGTTCAGCATCGTTTCACAGGTCCACGGAAAGAGTTGCTGCGATCTGGACAGTCCGCACCTCCTCGAGTCGGTCTCCTTGGAACTGAGGCGCTCGCTGATCGGCGGCAGCCAAAAGGTGAAGCCTAGATTCAGATGCTGGCTGTGGCAGGCAGGTAGGGCGGCATCATCCTCTTCCCGAAACAGCAGGAATCCCGAACGAGGTGCCCCCATGTCTTCCGCCTTGTCTCAGTTCTCAGACCCATCGGCTCAGTTGCCATAAGTGGGCAGGGCCCACTGTTTTGCGGAGCAAAACGCCTTCGCGAGAAGGGTCTGAGCTCCAATACGTGGTTTTGGGGTAGAAAAGCGTTCGTGGTCTTAGTAAAATGCGCGAAGAGCCCATATATTAGATTAACATTCACTCCGTTTCTTAAATAACTATCGAACGATTAGTCTAAATAAAAAACTTTCTATATATAAATTATACTAAATTTAATTCTTTATAAATCTACTTATTTAAATTTTTAATATCTTTAATAGTTACTAAGATATTTAGAAAAAACTACTTTTTAAGCTTTAATTCTCTATCTTTAAAGTTTAATAACTTTACGAAAAAAATTATTTACTTACTATAGTTAGTATAGATTAATAGAGAATCTTTAGTTCTATATATATAGAAAGTTTTAGTTTAATTAAAGATATATAGATAGAGATATAATCGATTAAAGTAGTTATAATCTATAGAAAATTTAAGACTTTTAAAAATTGAGGTGTCGCTAAGACTCTTGGCTATTTATCTAGGAAGGTTACGCGATAAATATTTAAAAAGACGACGTAATTACTAAGATTATCTATATAATCGCTTACTAATAACGTCATTTAAACGGCTCGAACGAAATCTAGGCTATTTTCACGTATCGGGCCTCAGACTCGTTTATCGCAACATTCTTTGAATTTTGTGATTGGCCGGCGCTTTAGCTCATAGCCTAGCCAATCAGGGCGTAGCCCCGATATCGGGTCTGAGGACTGAGACAATCTTCCGCCCAAGGAGATTTACTCCGCATGACGTGAATTCTTGTCATTGACAACAAAGAGCAATCGTCACGTCAACTCCCAGTCCGAACCAGAAGTGAAGACATAGTCCTCTCACAGTGGAAGGACGACGTCGGGTTCACACGCGTCTGTTGAATCTGTGAAGCGGCAGTGATGGATCTGGACGAGACAATGACCACATCCACTTCCTCCTCACCGTCCGCGCTCCACGACATCATCGACGCCGAGGAAGGGTTCGAAGACGACAGCCTCTTTCCCGAGGACTTGAACAATGGCGCAGACAACCCTCTGAGCGACCGTCCTCATACTCCTGCAAACGACCACCTCAACGCAGCCGCACTGGGCGAACTGTCACCACCACGATCTCATGGGCAGGGCCAAGGCGCAGACACCACAGCACAACAACAGCAGCTTCCCAGCACATCACAAACAATGGCCAACGGCTCAGCGACGCGCAGCTCAGCGAGGGCTACAGCTGTGCCGACGGAGTCTGAAGCAGCAGGACAGGGGCAGGCAACGTCGACATCACCAGATGAGCGAGACGGTGCAGGCAAGCCTGGCTGGGCATGGCGCAACAAGAAGGCACAGGAGGAGAGGCAGCGCGCGTGGGATAACGTTGTCGACCGAGATTTCAGTCTCAAAGAGTTTGGGGATGTCATGTTACAGGGCCAGGCGCAGAGATCTAGTTAACGGTGATGGAGGGGTAAGCCTGGAATCATAACAGGACGACACGCTGAAATACGTGATGAGCATGGAAGTATGGGTTTCGTCTCTCTGAAATGCATGGCGAAGGCGTGCCAGGTGAGGGAAATGCCATTCAAAGGGAGGCGCTGGAAGGTTGTGGCTATGGAACGGACGAGCATTCACAACACGTCGATTCTGAAATAAGGCTGGCACTGACCATACAACTGCTCGATATGGTGAGCTCAACTCGAATACATTCACCCTGTGCTATGTCTTTTCTCCGCAACGTTACTACCGAGCAATCTCTTGATGGCAATGCAGGAAGGCAAATACTGGGATCCACGCATTCCTTTGACGTCACAAATCTCAGGCCTTGGAAGCACTGTCTGGTGCCATCGTCTCTTGACATGGACAAATACCCAACCATTACTACTTGGCCCCCAGATCTCTATCTCGTGTTTACATCCTCTGGTGTCTATGATGGCCACCGAAACGGGAGGAGAGGCCCCACCCTCCACATCGGGAACTGAGAGAACGACACCCTACAATATAAAAGACGATAGTATACGGCCGCCAGAACGACACGCCTGGCTCCACGTCCCCGACTCATACTACGAGGCCAGAGTGCCGTGTCCGTTGATGGTCGCACTGCATGGCAAGGCCCATCCGGCCAAAGAGTTGGAGTACCTTACACAACGCTCCAATGCGGCGTTCAATCGGTACGCTATCCTCGTGTACCCCGAGTGCGTTGGTCTACAGTGGGCTGGCAACCCGGAAGCCCCGCCCCGAGACGAGGTGGATGACGCCGGATTCGTCGATGTACTGATCGATCATATCATGCGCGACTACGCCGTGGACACCGTACGGGTGTATATTGCTGGGTTCGGTACCGTTGGGGGGCTCGCTGGGCTGTTGGCGTGCGACCCTAGAGCGTCCGGCCGCATCGCAGGCTTCGCTATGTCTTCGGGCGCGGTTTATCAGGACGTGGCGCTCAAGGAACCGCTGTTTAGCACATGCCGCCCCTCACGTTGCCCTGTGCCCATCCTTGAATTCTATAGTATTGCAGACCCGTGACCCACTATGACGGCAACACACGCCGAAAGGGTCAACGGACGACATCTATGAGTGGCTGCAAGGCTGGGCGAAGAGGAATAGGTGTGTCGACTTGGAGGGCAAAACCACATTGTTGCAACCATGGCAAGGTCGAGAAGCTCGTTTGGGGTGCGCCTGGCAAAGGCGAGCACAACGATCAGCATGTGCAAGACGTGGTTGAGCATTACGAAATTGCCGGCTTCGGTCATAGGTGGCCGACAAAGTATCCACTCAACAATGACAGCCAGGAACCAACGTATTTTGACGCCACCCTGCTCGTGATGGAGTTTTTTGGGGGGGGGGGGGTTGTGGGGATTCACATGTCCTTCGACGTAGAACATCTCATTAGAAAAGCGAGATCGTAAATAGAACCGGGCGATGTTCGTGCAATGCTATGATCTTTTTTTTATGAGCGAGTTAAATGTGTGTGTGTGTTAGCACTCTCTCCGCATCTCAGAACCAAAAGACATATCGTAATAAGTTCAAGCGCTCTTCGAGGCCCGAGTTCAACCAATCAGTCGTCGGAAACGACGATAGCGACGAATGAAGGCAGCTGCATGGCACCCTACCTCTTTCGACAATCGCCCGTGGAGTTTCAAGGGTTTTGCGCCGGCAACATTGTCCTCGGGATGATATTCAGGGGCGTCGGACCATTGATCTTCAGGAACGTCGGCGACGATGTCTTCGAACCGCCGACCTTGTTCTTCGCCAAACGCCCAAGCGAGGTCCTTAGGCGAGCATCTCTTGCCCTGGATGCTCTCTGGCATATCTTTGTTCGCGACCGGGTCTGTCAGCGCTTTCCGGTCTGCACCTAGCTCCAAGAGGAGGCGGGCAAGCTCCAAGTGCCCATTCGAGGTGGCCAGGTGCAGAGGTGTCCAACCTCTGGAGTCCCGGAGTCCAAGAGCATTGTCCACGCCGTATTTCTTTTCGTACGCCGGGAATAGGATGGAGAAATTGTCGTAAATGCCGTACTTGGCCACCAAATGCAGTGACGTCCAACCTATACGGTCAAACGGCTGAAAAGCATCGACGTCAAAGTCCATCAGTAGTTGTAAGTCAGAGGGATCGGCAAAGATTGCCGCACGGTGCAGAAGGCTCCAACCATGGTTGTCTATGCGCTCTCCGTGCAACAGATCAAAGTCTTCGCCTTTAGCGCGTAACATGATGATGAAATCTGCTGCTGGGGGATGTCGAAAGCCTTCTGGCATGTTCCAAGGCCATAGGTAGTATAGAGGTGACCAGTTATGGACGGTGGAATGGTCGAAAGATGCTCCATAGAACAGCAGTGTCCTACATATCTCCAATTGTCGATTCCTAAGGGCCCAACACAGTGGACTTGTCTGCTTGAGGCCGAAAGCTCGATTGACGAGAGCTCCTTGAGAAAGCAGCAATCTTACAGCCTCAAGCCGACCATATTGGATTGCGAGACACAAAGGTGTGATCCCTTCCGCAGTGATATCGAACGGAGAGGCGCGTCGTAGGACAAGAAGTTGCTGCATTCTCACAACATCGCCCTCTTGAGATGCCTTCAGGAATTCGTGGTCTGAAGACACCTCATGCGACATCAGGAGACGCCTTTGGTCAGGAGAAGGTTCCAACCAGCGGCGCCGGACCAAGCCGCGCAAAATCCTCCCCAAATATGTGAGAAGCTGAGGAAAATCATGAATGAAACTATAATGCTTAGTCACGATCCTGAGATATGGCATCGAAGCGACGACGCTCGAGAGAATGCTACGTAGATCGAAAACACTCTCAATCACGCCGGTGCTCAATAGACCAGGGTACGAGCAATCATGGAAACGAAATGGCACTCCTGGCCCATTGTCCTTCGTGGTAGCCCACTTCTGCGCCTCGGATACGGTTATTCCAATTCCTTGTGGCTCTGAAGCTGCTTCAGTGGGCGGTAACGGATGATTGCCTGAGTCATTCGTCCTCTGAGCGGCAAGCCTGCGTCAAGGTATAAGTTCCTCCAACGTCGATCCGGAAGGGATTCTTACCATTGTATAAGCAAGAGAGACGCAGCCATTGAGAGATCTTGTTCCACTTCTGATAAACATCTTTCGAATCCTGCTTTATCGGCTGTCAACCAGCGTAAGCAACTCTTCTTGGAGCGCTTTGTGATTGCCTTGGGCAGTGGTCTTGACATCGAGGCAAGTATCCTAGCTGGGTCCGAAATAAGTCGTCTGCACTGTTCTGGAACGTCGCCGTCGAGGACTGATAGGGCTTCGCAAACAGTACGTAGTTTTTCTACACGTGCCGCTGCTCGATCGATATCATCGTGTACACGCTTCCATCTATGGTAAAACCGTACTACCTTCACACTGCCTCCCAATAAGGGAGCAACGGAAAGTGCGAGACCTACAGCCTCCATGCTGATAGATACTGGAGCCGACAAGGATGGTGTAAGATTAGGAAACTCGAGGAGATCAGAAAATGGGTCAAAGTCAGGCTGTCTCACCTGACCAGGAGGGCTTCTCTCCTCTTTAAGACACATCGTTCGTTGGGCTGCAATTGTCCTGTCAAAACCTGTGAGCACCACTGGCCTCTGTGAGCGGGATAGCCGGAGTGTCGATAATGAGGCTATGGCATTGATTCGGCGCCATCCCTGCTGATTCCCACCAATGCAAGATCGTTCAAGAATGCAGGTCGACCATCCGAGGGGGACGACAGCATTGCAGACATTGCCCACGCACACCGGTCAGCAATGCGAGGTGTGAGTGCAAACCTCACGAATGAGCCTGAAAGACACGTTGCATATATGACATCCAGCGCCATTGACAAGGCGCCCAATCCGAGGAGCCAGGAGACAGGACGCTGCCATGCTGGGGAACTGACCACGCTTTATGGGATCAGTTTTTGTGAAGAACTTTCACTCGCCTTGGGGGCGCGTACAAGAGCTATCTGTCGGGCAGGCTGGTCAGCAAGAGAGACCAAAACCAGGGAGTGTCAAGAGGAGAGATGAAGGGATGCATGAGACGAAGGAAGAATCTCGCTGAAGTTGCCCGAACAGATTCAGCGCCCAGCAGCATTTGATGTGGGTGGCGTTGTGCATACCCAGTAGAGCACATTCCCACAGGTGATCTTGCGGGCCACGAGAAGAAATATTTAGGGAGATAGATTCTTCTCTTGGGGAAAGGCTGGAGCCAAGTTGGGGAAGTTGGGCAAGTAGGGCTGGAGGGCTGGAGGGCTGGAGGGCTGGAAGGCTAGAAGGGCCAGGTAGGGAGTTGAAAACGACGTGCACCTCGTCGAACCTTGGCAGTATATGTACCCGGTACCTCGCAAGGCGGGCTGGGCGGCATTGCCGAAGACGAGGTGCGGAGTATATTAGACTTAGCACCTTCCAGCCCTACCCACTCGGGCTGATTGAGACTTACCAATAATCTACGAGGTATTGTAACCGGATTAACATAGCAGCTTCGGGCAGGTGCCTGTTATGCCTGGAGTCTGTAATGAATGCTGCAAGTCGTTTTGCCTCGTCGAAAAATGGACAAAGGCTCAAAATGACATTGTCACCGAGTACAAAGTCACACTCACCTGCAACCGACGTTGACCGCAAACTCGCTGAAAGGCAGTGCAGTCACAAGAACCTCGAGTCCCCTACACCGCGTTCCGCTGTCGAGGCTGGGCAATGCATCGAGATCTAGCCAGAGTCAAAGAGCTTGGGAAGCCGAAGACGAGTTGCTCCACAACCGGAATGTGGCTGGTTCCCTCTCCAAGGGAACCGACCACGGTGCCAAGTATACAGCGTACAAATGGAGGCAACGGACGAGTGACTCAGTTAAAATGAATCCTCTGAGACATACGAGGTGCATACCGCCTCTTTACAGAAAGCGGTACCAAGCAGATTTAGCTGCCCCGGCTATATGAAGGCCTTCTCTCCCGAGTAGTCCGCTTCGAACTAGGAAATTGGTTTCCCTGCTCAAGATTTAACCATTACACCAACCATTCCCGTTGACGATTGTCCCACCAGAAAGGAGATTGCTCTCATACGCTCGGCATTACGGCTGGTCGCTTCCAGCGGTGACAGTCCTCGCCTCGCCTGGCCTCGCCTCGCAGGAGCCGAGTCAAAGACAGAAGCCATCCGATCGAATGAACGTCGCAACCAGAAAGTACCTCACTAACCTGCTCGCAAAGGGAACTCAGCCTACCCACGCCAAACCAGCCACAACACCAACGTCTGCAAGGCCCTGGAAGATCCATGTGCTGGAAACTCATGGAACTTCTGCAGCTTGCGTATCCGCAGAACTCAGCTCCACCTGAGTAGGTGTCTGCACTCGCCAAAGGGCCGGGCAACTTGAAGCTCAGCAATGAAATTATCACGGCTCTGGCCACAATGGAAGCAGACTTACATGGACCAAGTGGGGATCCTCCAAAGCCATGAAGTCTAAAAGGTGATATTCAGGTTTCGGGTGCAACATTCCCCGGATTCCTCGATCTTGTCAATGTTGCGTTAGGCAAGTGACAATCTTCCCCTGTTTGTTCACCAACGGGGATCCCTTCTCCCCCCCAACGGGCAATCTGTTTGATCCTCCTCGCGTGGTCACCGACCTGGCTGCCTGCCATGCCCCTCAGAATTCCACTGTTGTCTACTCTTTTTCGGCGGCCGTGTCTTAAATACAGTGAATTTGCCGTGTACTTGCTGAAGGTCCCAATCTTCATGGTCCTTTCCCGACAAAAATATTTCCAGCACACGCATCCTGGTGTCCTCGTGGATACTCTCTTCTTGGCAGTGAAAGCTCCTTAAAAAAAATCCACTAGGTACAACATTGGATGTTAGGTGCGAACAATTCTTCGTTGATCCTGCTGGGTCCCCGTTCTCTACTGCAGCAATTCACAGCCAACCAAAGACATCAAGACAAAGACATCAAGAATTGGCATGATCTTCACCAACGGACCCAGTCTAAAACACCTGTCATTGATTTTGAATCATCGCATGAACAGAAGCATTGGGTTCGAGACAAGTAGTGGCGGCATGGAGTTGAATATCAGCGCACAGAGGAAAGGACATGTCAAAAGACGAGTAGTGCCAGGGCTGAAGACGGTCATGAAACCAAATGTCAGTGTCAGCCCTTTCAAATCCAAACTTGACACTTCGAAATCGGAACATGGCTGACATTGCCTTCAAGGTGAATTGCGCGCCCCGAGGAGAAAAACCAGATCAAAGTCAAACACCGAATCCCCCCATCAAGGACACATCCAACCCGCAGTCATAAAGTCGACTGCGACGCAGCTGATGGCTCAACATAATCCCCAGGCCATCCTCATCACGTGAACGGGATTGGAGTCGTGCCATCGCGATGAACAGAAATCCCACAGACCGCACTCCGGGAAGAAATGGGAAATCCGCCCCTCTTTAAACCAAGACAAGTCAGGAACATGGCCAAAAAAAACATATTGAGCGGCGGTTGGTGGCAATGTAGTTGCGAGAGTGACGTGGTTCAAGAGATTAGGAGACAAGCCCAGGAATGGCCCCGAGGTGAAGGGATCTTGAAGGACCGCCAGTTTTTGCATGATGGCCACGATTTGAAGCTGCAGCCGACCAGTGGCAGGTGTCGATATTTAATCAAGACAGGTTTCCTTATATTCCCGTTGGGTAGCTGCACTGGTTGGTGTCCACAAGTAGGATTACAGTTGCTCCATGTCTCCCCTGTGGAGCAAACGCTGGAACTGTTTGCACCTACAGTCCCAGCGTCCATCATTTCATTCCACTGCCACATTCCACAGTGACCTCTTATCACTTCTTTCCCGCCGTCGGTGCCAGGCCCGGTACGTTCGAGTATCTCTCATCTCTTTCCGTCTTGAAGAGAACCTGACACCAAAACTCCTTCGCGTCCGCATCCCACCAAGTCCAATACCTCCCTTCCCTCCTGTCCACCTCCCTGCTCTGTAATTTAAACCCGCACGTCTCGTACGGCTCGGCAGCGACCAACAAGTACTGGTAATCCCTGTCCGGCTCTTCGACTTTTTGTTCAAACGCACTCATGAACCGGACACGCGGCTCCATGTTGGGCGCGATCTCCGGGTACAGGAGCTGAAAGAGCAGTCCGACCTGTCTCGTGAGGGGATCTCTGATCTTTGTGATTTTATACCCCGGACGCCCAATCTTGACCATGTTCTTGCGTACTTGCACGCCCATCATCCCCGCGCCCATCAAATTTCCATCCTTTTGCATCTCCTTCTGTTCCCTCGCCGCCCGTCTGGCGAGGTTCGTCTGGTGTTTCCGCCCCTGCGTGTGTGCGAGGTAAGAGCCATCGTTCTGGTGGACTGTAAGACACAGTCTGCACTCGAAGGAGCCGACGTGGTTCTTGAAGAAGTAAGGGTCCTTGTCGAGGTCGATGGTCTCGAGGGCGAGTTTTCGCAGCCGCTCGCGACGGTCAGCGTTTGTCGCCGAGTGCGAGGCTACGCCGCCACCCCCGAACTTGGAGCCCGCGCGATTTTGGTAGTCCATGGCTGGGGAACTATGTTGTAGGTGTAGAGATAGGACAAGAACCAATCAATCAACAAGCGAGGCCTCTGCGCCAAAAGAGGCCGCGGTAGAAGAAGATTGCCACGATTCGAAAGACTGGAAGATGAATGCGATGATGGAGACGGAGGAGGGAGAAGGGCCGAAATTGTAAGCGCGTAAGTTGGACGAATGCGCAGACTTTCAGGAAATATCCGCTGGAGAGGAATCTGGTGGATGAGATGGAAGATGAGAGGGAAGGAGAGGCAAAGAGAGAAGAATGTGGGTCGCGAAGTTGAAGTTCGAGTAGGCAAGAAGTTGAAGCTGAGAATTTCATTTGTTCAGCCTCGTCCTTCTCCGCAATTCTTCCACAAGGCTGGGCGATCTTCTCCACTCCACTAGACCACCCAAGACCACCCAAAGCTATTACTCACCACACCTTCGTCCCGTAGAGCTTGTAGAGAAATTCGGAAGTTGTCACGCATTCGAGCAGGAGAAGACCTTGGATCTGCGACAATGTCAGAGTCATTCTATACCTCATCCACAGCTGGGACAATCCCCCCTGCCGCACCGATCTCGCCACCGCCTCCAACATCAGCGACCGGCGCAGTTGGCGCACCGCCTCCCCCTCCTCCGCCAAAACCCATATCTCATCTCTCCCAAAGCACCAACCCCAGCAGGTCTGCAACACCAATTCTGGCACCAACACCCACCACGGCTCCCGCCCCCCCAGCTCTGCCCGGCAAGGTAGACTCTCCCCGTCCACAACCACCACTACCCATTGAACCGCACCAGACAAGCTCTCCCATTCCCGGCCTCCAGTCATCACAACAATCAATACCTCAAGAACCATATCAAGCAATTCCCCCGCCGTCCATTACTGAACGCTGGCTTCCACCAAACGTCTCCAATAAACCTCTAAATGAACTCCATCCGCTGCTCAACAAGCCGTCCCTGGTTGCCTGCCTGGCCTCCCAACACCCCTCGTACGCCTCCTCGCTCATTCCTCTAGAAAGGGCCATCCAGCAAAACGTCCAACTCGCTCAACAGGTCGCTCATCTGGAAAGTCAACTCCGTGCCCTGCGTGACGAGACTGCTCAGTTGCTTCTAAACCATACGGGCGTGCAGACCCAGTGGCGCAGGAAACAGAGTGAAATGGACGATGCTTTAGCGCCCTGGGGCCCGAGACAGATGTATCAGCGGCTGGTCTCGAGTACTAATGAGCAGGAGGCGGTGCTAAAGGCTATGCAAGAGAGTTTCCTCGAGGGTGGGAACGATGATGATGCATATTACGGAGGTGCGAACGGCGGGAAGGCGAGTGAGAAGGAGGTCACCGAATGGGTCAGGAGGATAAAAGAAGGTGCAACGATATTGGAAAAGAGAAGAGAAATGCGAGCACGGTGGGATGAAGGAAGAGTGGGCGGTTGGAGGTGATGATGACTTGTCACTCCTTAAAAATAATACCTGATGACTATTTTATGCGGAACACTGCTGCCCGGCCATCCATCCAACGTTTCACACAGCAACGACGTTTTGAAGTCAAGCCACTCACAGAGCAAATGCCAACCCAAGGCACGCCACAGCCGCAACAATGCTCAATCCAAATGCCAGTCTCGTGTCGCTTGTTGATGCGCTACTCCCTTGTCCGGTTGGCACATCTTTTGCATAGATGGTTCGAGAAGCCGAGGCGGCATAGCTTGACTCAAGGGCAGCATCACGAGACATCGAGGCAGCCATCACTGATTGCTCATATGCGCTGGTTTGTAATTGTCCATCCATCTCTTCGCTTGCCCACTTGGACTTTTCCGATGCCGCCCTTGACATTCTTCTGGCCGACTGTGACTCCGAGGAAGCTGCCCGAGAGAGGGAAGCGATGAGATTCTTGTAGCTCTGAATGGACGCTACCCAATCATCAACGCTTTGCCGTTGCGGGTCATCTGTTGGGGCCTTGACAGCATAACCGGTCATACTGGGTGGAGGGGTAATGGTAGCATAGTAATTGGTGACGCTCGCAGGCAGTCGAGTGTACCACTGCGGCACCGAACCCCCAGAGAATTCATTGGTGAGAGACTCGGCGGCATTGGGGTCATTGAGCATGGCATTCCTGACTTCAGCCGGCATAGCAGACTGGATCTCGTCGCTGATCCTTGCTTCTTGTCGAGCCTCAATGCGTTTTTCATTAAAGAGCTCAGGGTCAAAGGGCGAACCGCCGCCGCCCTGGCGAGCCTGCAGCTTAGCCTCAGGCAGGCAGTCTTGCAGGGTGATGGCACATTTTGAATTGAGGACACACTCTGCAGAATTTGTGTCTCCAGCGCATGCAAGGAATTCTAACGTGTCTCCACAATCGTCGCCACTGATGGTGAAGCATCCTTTGTCCGTTTTTGTTGCCCTCTCTCGAAGCTCAGCAGGAACATTGGGGATGGCGAGGATCTTTTGGATTGGGAGAGGGCTGCGTTTGTTCTTGTTTTCGGAGGCCAATGATGCTGAGCCACAAGCCAGGATGGCAGAGAGGAGGACAAGTTTGCTCTGCATTTTGAGTGCCGGGTTGATGAGCAGCTGTGTAATTGAAAGGAAGACTTGAGGAAGTGAAAGGATGCAGACAGAATGAACGAATACGGCTGCTAAGAGTTGACGGCACCAGCCCGGCTCGACAGTGGATGCTTGAAAGTGAGCGATGTTGGACTGAAAATGACATGAAGAAGAGGAAGATTGAAGAGGGAGAGGACATGCTTAAGAGAGACTCAAACAAGTGGGAGGCGCCTTCCTTCCTCTTGATCGTGCTCTTTCCAGTTCTCAATTGTTGAGACGTTATCATGTGTAGCGTGAACGAGCAAGCACGAAAGGTCAAGGCAAATATCAAGCTGCAGATGGAAAAGGACTGAAGCATGGTGAGATGAGTTGCAAAACGGAAGAGTCGATGAGCAGTTCGACGTCCTGTTGAACTCTCTCTCTCTTTTCTTGCACATCGACCAAAATAGAGTGGTGATCGATTCTTCTCGGTGATTCGGTCCCTCGCTCTACGAGGCTGTCAGTCAGCCTTTCTCAGCCGAGTTGCACCTCCAACCTCAAAGACCGACGACTGAGTAGCGAAGGGCCGTTCAGTCACAGCATAAATTCAGCAGAGTCAAGGAACAGGCTCAAGGCAATCCCGTATTTTTCTGCGCCAGATGTATTACGACCTCTTTAATTCGACCTCGACCACAAGGTGACAAATCCTGTCGCTGACCTTTACGCGCTCTCTGATTGGCTGGCTGGAGCAATTTGCCTTTTCCTTCAACCCAGAAGCACCGCACGCTGCAACACTTCAAACTGACATAGGCATATAAAGACAAGCAGGACATTGATGGGCACTTTCCTAAAGGGCCTCTAGAGAAATCCTTTGAAAGATCGCACCGACAGTCGAAATTTTTGGGCCGTCTCTTTAAACAACAAGCAAGTCCGGGTCCACGAGGCTTTACGAGGTACAACAACATGGGACCCGAGAAGTGGAGCTCCGAGATTTCCCTACCTTCAGGCACACCAGGCCGGGAAAGAGAAATACTTCCCACAGCAGCAGATCTCGAAGCCAACCGGCCACTTTTGTCCAGGACGTCCACCCTTCAAGAGAACGCCCGAAGTCAGACGCCCGAAGTCTTCCTTTCAGACAAAAGCCTGCAACGAGGCCGAAGATGGTTCTGGCCCGATTGGAATATTCGCGTCAACGCTCGCGTCGTATCTGATGCGATTCTTGGCCTTTCTGATGGACTCACCGTCCCATTCGCTCTCACTGCTGGCCTGACGGCGCTTGGGGACACAAGAGTGGTTATCCTAGGAGGACTCGCGGAGTTGATCGCGGGTGCAATATCAATGGGACTCGGAGGATATGTTGGTGCCAAAAGCGAAATGTAAGTCCACATGCATGAACCCGCCGGACCGGTGTTGCATGGACTAACACAAGACAGTGAGTCTTTTAACACCACAGACCGTAGCTGCAACCAGCTGATCCTGCATGAACCGCAGGCCGCAAGAGACTTTGTCCAGGAGTATTTCGAGCAATTTGGACTGTCAGAAGAAGAGACGAAACGAGTGGCGGATCACATGAAGGCGTCCGCGCCCATGTTCAAAGACTTTCTCATGCAGAACCATTTTCAAGCGACCAAGCCAGACACCAGTCGACCCTACCTTTCAGCGCTTACGCTAGGCATCAGCTATTTCATCGGCGGGTTCATTCCTTTGATACCCTATTTCATCGTAGCTCAGGATAATGTTCTGGCCGGATTGTGGTGGAGCATTGGACTGATGGCGGTGGTGCTGCTGATCTTTGGGTACATCAAGACGGGGGTCGTTCGGGGCTGGACTGGAAAGGAGAATTATCAGGCTTGCACGGGAGGGGCATTGCAAATGCTGGTTGTGGGTGTTATTGCTGCTGGAGCGGCAGTGTGTCTGGTTCGATTGATCAGTGGCACGTAAGCAAGTAGCCAGAGCGGCTTCCTCTTTCTAGACGATTTGCCTGGCTGCGTAAACATGGTCCCGTCTTGCTATTCGGCGAAATGGAGAAGTCAGATTATCCCGCGGACTTGTGGTCCGTGCATACGAACCAGATGGCTTCGTTCTTGCTGGATCGGAAGGTGCCCACTGACTCGATACTACCGTTTAATGTGTATACATAAAGGCAGAAAGGGTTAGCAGTCTGGGCCCCTTCGCGACAGAGTTTTTCAACGATGGATACTTGTGTATTAAAAGTTGACCTCGGCTAATAAATTGGACCGCGAGCACCTAGGCATGAGAGACAATGACACCTCAAGGATGATGGCAGGACTGCAGTGGGTGGTGGATGCGTCGTAGTGTGAAAAGGAAGAGAAAAAGTCAAAGGAGGCCGAAATTCGGATCATACCCACCAGCCCACTCTTCTCGTCTCTCGCCTATTCCTTTTCCCTGTTCAGTCTTTCTGTCCTCCCTCTCTCCCACATTTCCATATACACACTCTTGCTCCCTATGCCCTACCCTGTACTTGCTAACACTACCCTTGGGGGGAGCTCCCACGGCTGTGTCTTCATTCGCTAACCTCATCGGTGCCGATAGTCGCTACCAAACACCAAATGCTTGAATACATATGCAAGAGCTCGGACCTCGCGGGTTGCTGCAAGCCTGTTACCTAGGATAGATGTGCAGCTGCTGCACTCATTCACTAGAGTAGCACACATCCAGTGGACGCGAGTCGATTCCCAGTCATCACTTCTCTTCATCCTTCTCGCTTCCTTCCGTGCTGAGAAGCAGTCAACCAAAATGCTGCTCTCACCTCTCCATTTGCCGGAGAACGCTTCCCTCTGTCCGTGACAAGAGCTACGCAGCGAGATTTCTGGGCACCGGACATGGTTGAGATGTTGAGAAAAGCCCATCTGTCAACATGACCCATAGTCCCAAAAAAAAAAAGCGAGACTATTGATTTTCAATATGCAAGACTACGGTACTCCGTAAGTGCTCGCCCTTCTGTGCTCCCAGCCACCTCTTTTCATAGTGATTCTGGTAACGTATGGCTCTCGCTGTGCATCTACGTACTGAGTACCCTGCTGCTTGTTTGGATGGACCGATATCAACAACTCTCTTACTCGGCTCGCCGGGTCCATTGAACAAGGGGGTTTGACCTCTCGTCTATTCATGTCTCACCCTCTCGAACGCTGCTGTCATCTCAGCCGGATGCACAGGTCACTGTATCTCAATCTTGGTCGCCCACACTTACCACCCTTGCATGAGGATATGGCTTTCTGTCGTCCCCGACTCGGTCTCCTACCACCCTGCACTATTTGTTGTGCCCAGACTCGCTCAACATTTGCCTAGTCAATGGAGTGCCACCCTCTACCTGAGTCGACAATTCTTGGGCCGGTCAAATGCCAGTCAGCATTGTGACTCGTCCTATCAGGGCCTACCTGCCCGTGCAATGGCTGGATGCCCTGGCGCATCGCATTGCGAACTTTCCAACGGGAGAGACTACATCCCGCCGTTAGGAGGTTTTCCAAAGGCATGCCTCTTGCCCTCAACGTCATTGAGGTGCGAAAGAAATCAAAGGTATACAGCAAGCATCCGATAATGACAGAATATGGACACCCCATGTTACACAGATTGTATGCCGCTGGTGGGTCACCCAACAACCACGGGATGCGGAGCCAACAACCGCAGAAGAGCACTCGATTATATTGTCACTAAACACTAAGCTTCCTCCGTACTCTAATATTTTTCTCCTTGCCTTGGGTTGTCCACGGTCGCTAC
Source organism: Cladophialophora psammophila CBS 110553 (assembly GCF_000585535.1). Classification (NCBI taxonomy): domain Eukaryota; kingdom Fungi; phylum Ascomycota; class Eurotiomycetes; order Chaetothyriales; family Herpotrichiellaceae; genus Cladophialophora; species Cladophialophora psammophila. The sequence goes on along the minus strand of NW_006912935.1, from coordinate 999,120 downwards.
GCCCCACTCGAAAAATGGTAGGCAGTTGACTGGTAACATTTCGCTCATTGCTAGTGTAATCCGGATGTCTGGCCAAATCAAGCTATTGCTCATTGGGATTACCATGATATATCCTACGCAGAGTTTGGTCCAGGAATTCCAGGTTGGAATATACTTTAGCGGTTGTAACCAAACAGCGAGCAACCCTGACTTTCGACCGACTGGACGACCAAAAGACGGGACCACGGACAACATGCAGGTTGAAGGACCAATTCATGCCAGCCGTTGAACACATGGTACCTTGCCGAGCACCTTTGCCTAATAGAGGATTTTCCACTGTGCAGGCGATATTGTACCTGCACTAAGCTGTATGCACGGCTGACGTCTTGGGATAGAGTCTGCACCGATCTGCGCGAACCTTTCATACTGGGAACCGCTGGCAGTTTGCAAAATTTTTTTGTGGGCACCCAACCGGTCGGGTCCCCCTTGCAGAGGGCGAATCTTTCCTTGCCAGCCACCTCTCCAGCAAAGAGCTGCAAGATTTGACACGTTTGCTTTGAGGTCTTCCTGTCGCACGAGATCCAACAACGCATTACACTACTCAGGAACAGTGGTCGAGACCCCAACTCTGATTTCTCGAGTCGCTAGCCAATCCACTATCCCCTTCCGCCAACACGTGGGCAATCACAAGCGAAGAACAACCGACTGGGACCCGTGGGAAGAGGGTGTGTTGGGATTTCTCCCCGTGCCTGGAGCCTATCTTTCTTCCGCCTAGCTTGACCGGCTCTTTCTGCCACCGCCGCGGGACTTTTCGGCGACCTTTCTGACAACTTCCAATCGGCGGACCTTCGTGCCTGGCGAGGGTGACTGGGTCTCGAGGCTCCATGTCAGAGCGAGCCCTCCAACCAAGATGTGCCAAGTTGGGTCCTTCGTGGCTTGCATTAGCCCAGGTACCACCCAACCTCTGGGTTTGCGCTCGCCCTCCTATTTGATGGTCCATATTCAGGAACGTGCAAAATACAACAATCCCATCCACTTCACCGCCAGGGGGAACGGCCATAGCGCCGGCGAGCCATGTTTCAAGACACTTCTGGCCTAGGCTGGCTGTGCTTTTTGCTCTTCATTTTCAGTTCTGAAAAATACCAGGATCCTGACTGACTCCGAGTATGGCCCCATTTTGGTCCTGTCCGTGGCGGACAGCGCCAACGCATCTGCGAAAATCTCTGAACGACAAAGAAAGGGTCCCATCTCCTGTGGGACTTGGGCGCTGGAGCCGACTCCCTTCGGGCTCCTCGAGGTTTGTTGATGTGGACGTGGACTGTGATGTGAAAATCATCTACTTAAAGCGCGTCCTCCCCTTTGTTGTAGGATTTCCTGTTTCCGCAACGTCTTGTCAATCCTTACAACAGCTCCTCCTTGACATCCTCGAGCAGGTCTCTAATCAGCATCATTCTTTTAGCTGAAAGACCCTTTGTCGACTAGAACATCCTTTAGGACCACTCGTTTTCCCCAACCCCATTGTCCAAGTGACTTACTATCCTTCCCTACTACGGGTACATCGACTATCAAAATGCAATTCAAGAACGTTCTCGCTGGCACGGCCGCGCTACTTGCCTCCGCTTCCGTCGTATCGGCAGTAGGATCTGCTACCGTCGTCAACAACTGCGGATTCCCCGTCTACTATGCGGCCGTCGGAGGAAGCTCTAATCCTAGCATGCAACCACTCGAAGGAAGCTATAGCCAATCCTACAGTGAAGAGGGCGTTGGCATCTCTATCAAGCTTGCTCCCAATGCTACCACCTCTGGGCCCATCTCCCAGTTCGAGTTCACTTGGGCCAACGGCAAGATCTCGTACGACCTCTCTAACATCAACGGTTACCCCTTCTCCGCTGGAGGGATGGAGGTCGTCCCTTCGATGCAGAACGATCCCAGTAACCCAACCTGCGTCGTCGTCGACTGCCCTGCGGGTCAATCTGTTTGCACTGCCGCCTACAATGCCCCCGATGACACCCGCACCATGGTCTGCGATCAGAACTCCAACCTCGTCTTGACCATGTGCCCCGGCGGATCGAGCAAGCGAAGCGTCTCCCTCAGCGAAGGACACATCCACTACCGTGTCCACGCTCGCCATTTGCCTAAGAAGGCATAGAGGGCACCTGTCGGCTAGCATCGAACAACCACAAGCCAGAACCATAATGCCACTGTAAAGTTTTCCGAGACTTTTGCGCAGCTAGCTCTGCCGCCTCTCTACTACGTTTATACTGCCTGCAAAGACGCTCCTTTACGATATCTTCCATGAGTCGACACATGGACATATCACTGCCCCTGCAGGTTTAGTACCCGATCTCGACGATCATCATTCCTCATCACATTTTAAGTCCCGGCGACAGGCCTCCCGTGGAATACTGGAAAACGACAGTGGCATTATGCTCGGCTACGAAGCAACAGGCTCACAACTCATAGACGAACCTTATGAACATGCGAATCAAGTCATGACATGACTGATGATCAGCAGCGGCGATGGTGGACATTTATTGCCGGCGTTTCAATCCTTTTTTCTGTTGATTTTTCGGGCAATGGTCTTCCTGACTGGCTCGCGGTTTTATCGACATGACTTTGAGGTGCCTTGATCTGGCTTACATCTGTAACCCAACAGCTGGTGTCATGGTCGGACTCATCGCGTGTGCAGATGGTGGGAAGGAAAAACCTATTGTTATCGAACATGAATACTATCCCAGCGGAGAGCAAGAGGAGTACAGCAGACGTCTCAGAATATATGCTGTCTACTCGGGATCTACAAGGGTTTATTGCGTGATTATTAGACTTCACTTCTTGGATACCATATACTTAGGGACATAACAATGACAAGGACAATGCCACGAAATGGCATGGCATGCTTTCCCTTCTCTCTTGGAATTGTTTTTGCGGGTTGTTGACGTTGGTGATTGAGGATGACGACGACGATGCGCTCTGTGGCGATTGTGGCGCCAACTAGCTTCTCACTCCTCTTTTAGCGCCAAGCCACAAGCCCCTAATTCAAAGGAATCATCCATGAAAACGAACTTGTTAGCCGCTCCCTTCCCCCTGCGTTGGGCCGCGCTGACCCCCCGAGGTCCCCTGTTCCCTCGCTTCCTCCCCTCCGTTAAGCTTTTCGCCTATGGACTACTCGGTATGTAGGCCCCTTCGGCAAGGGGATCCGTGTACAATCAAGGCTGATCAATGATCATCAGGGGACAGGACTTGGTGCCCCCAGCATTTTGAAACCGGGTGGCTTGCGATAGTATGGGCAGACACCCCTGTCGACGGCCAAAAGCCAACACTTGTTGGTCCATAAGTAGGTAGTCCAGCAAGGACGGGGCTTGGATCTCCGTCTGGGCATCTACAAGTACTCCATACTCCGTCCCCGCGAGGACGAAGTACAGGTAGCCACCAAGCAAGTGAGGCATGCTAAGGCCATGGCGACCGTCTCCCCGACCGGTGATGACTGGTCTGCGAGGACATCATCACATGAAACATGAAACAGTGATGCTTATGTTATACAAGCAGACTACATACGGTACAGCACAAGGACATGGTCATCACAAGAGAAAGAAGATTGGGGCCTCGCTGGGCCTCGTCATCACCTCGATTTGACTCTGTCTACAAGCACTTGTACTCGTAAGAGCTCCGTCCTCCGTACCTCCTGGCAGATTGTCTGTTTGCAGGGGTACCGATGGAAGCAAAATCCTGCTTGTACCATGCAGGCATCTACATAATCACGGTCCACTGTAGCGCGTTATGCTGTCGAGGGAAGAAGGCTGGGACGTGGTATGCGCCTCTTTGGTCCAGATCACCTCCCCATGGATGTGGAATAGGAGATTGGATCTAGAATTCGGGATCGGGGTTGGACTTCAGGACTGTCTGACCTTGCTACATACACGTGTGGTAGGTATGCAGTACCTCATCACTGCTAGACCGGTTGACCAAAATAGGACTCCGCAGAGCAAACATCAAACAAACAAGAGCAGACACCAGCAACGTGGACATCCATGCCTTCGGACTGAGACATGCACAGCCAACCCGGCAGGTCTACCCCTGTTATTACTAGGCAAGGCTGACTGCTGCACAAGGTCAATCCCGGGAGACCGGGTGCAGTCCTAGCCCCCACTTTGTAATGGTGGATTGGGTCTGCTCAACAAGATCCTTCAGCCTCGTTGCACAGTCTATCGGCCTTGGGTGTATTATCTCCTCCGTAGTCGTACGCAGTCCTGCCCCTTTGGATGCCGTGAGCATAGCCTACGCTTGCTTCCCCCATCTCATTCCGAGCCTCTGGAACCACGCAAACCACGATCCAGCCTCGACGTCGGGGAATGTTGACTGCCAAAAAGCCGCAAACGAACCTGCTCAAATGTCAGAAACAATCTTGGTGATCCACCCCCTTTTCGAGTAGAATTTCTGCAACATGGCATATACGTATGTGGATCTCACCTTCAATCGGTCCAAGCTCTCCAAACCCCAAGGCCTCGATGACCCATGGTGCAAGATAGACAAGGATCCCAATAGCCACAAGGGTAAGTATCGCCGCAGCGAGGACGGGATGTTCACTCGTGAATTCAGAGGCGATGGCATATGCTTTGTCATAAGCTTCCTTTATTGCTCCAGCCATCACTTGGCCTGACTGCAGCGCGGCAACCAGACCGTCGAGAACGCGCTTTGCCAGCCCTTCATACCAGCCATCTATGTGCACAATATCTTTGAGCCGGGCCTCGAGGTCCCGCCCGGGCTTTTCGGCCGTGAAGAGGACCGAGAGGATCGAGGACGCGATCTGCTTTTCGTCGGCTGGCTTGATTTGTTGTTGGGCGATGCTACTGCCCTTCTGTTTCTCGATGATGGAAGGATAAGATGGAATATCGTCGCTCTGGCCGGCTCCGAAACACTCAAAGATCGATCTGAAAAGTGCCATGGTGGAATGGAGGGATGTCTCTTGGGCTCTCAATGGTATGAGACGGCTTTCTCATACGGACGTTGCAAAGGCGGTAGCTTGGAAGGGAAACTGCTGGGATGAAATATTTTCTCAACAGGTGGCGTAGAAATGAGGCTGAAATGGAGCCCGCAGGCAGTGAATCTTTCTGCCTACCTCGACAATGCCTGCACCTCCAAGCGACCGTTACACAAGCGGTAGTCCGTCCAATTGCATTGCACCACGACTTTTTGACAGCCGAGTTCGAATGGTATCTGTAGGTCCGTAACCCAAATGCCTGCATGGTAACAGTCCTGCGCTCTCCCTTGAGTCTTTACGTTATCACGAACACCACGTATTTGTTGCCACACCCTGCACGCCCCACACAATTCATGTAGAGATACCGAGTATTTGCAGATCCAACGGGACACAGACGCGAGATCGATTGGTCGAATTTTGAATCTCATCACGTAAGCAAGGCTGGTCGTGTCACGTGGTACGTTCTTGGTGGAGGGGCGCAATCCGATTTTCTCTTCCCTCTACAAGTACAAATTCCTTGCGCCGTCCACTCTACATTCATCATAACACATCCAGTTACCTCCGAACAAATATCTTCCTCCCAAGAAATCGGACAACCGGTATCTCAGATCCGCCCAAGTCCCCACTCTCTCCGTCAGTCCACCTTTGCACCACTACCTATCACCACCTACCTGACGCACGAAAAGAAATGTCTTCGGGACAAGCATACCAAATCCCCACACAACAATCCAGCGCCTTCGCAACGGGCTACGTCGCAGGCGAGTCGTCGAGCGGCCCGACCGTGCAGTACGTGTGCGGCGAGTGCAACACGAAAGTGAGTCTGGCAAGAGGCGACGTCATCCGCTGCAGCATGTGCGGACACAGGGTGCTTTACAAGGAGAGAACGAAGCGGTATGTGCTTATTTACGCTATGCTACTCTATGCGCCCCTGACCCTGACCCTGTCCTTCGGCCTGGAAAAGTGGCTGGCCTCTTTTTTTTTTCTTTTGGATTTTGTGGCTGATGCCGAGAGGGAAATAGGATGGTGCAGTTTGAGGCTCGATGATGTGTCCACGACCTGCAGAAATGGAACTGCGAGGCAGTATCTGCCACCGCGCGCGACGTTAACGCTCCACGTGGAATGTTTCTCTTGAGGGTCGTTGTTTGCATAGCCCCGGCGTTTTTGGGACGGCTTTGAAAACAAATGGCACTGCCTAATCTAAGGGCCTGTGTAAGAAGAGAGACAAGATCATATAACTCCCGATAAACCCACTCCAGGCCAAGATGACAAACAAATGACATTGTACTTTTGGGGGCCCTCCGTTCTATACTCGGTTGGTGAACTCTATGAACTTTTCGAATTCTTTCAGGGCCTTCCCGCTCTCTATGCACCATCTAGCCTTTTTCACGCCTTCTTTCCATCTTCCCCCCGCCGGCCCTCGCTCTGTGATGACTTCGCCACTTTCGCAGCTATCGGCATCACAAGCGCCACTTACCACCAGCAGTGCGGCGATGTTCATCAACACGAAATGCAATATCGGGTCATTGGGAGGTCTCTCGTTGCGCAGAATGCTCATCAGCACGGCGGCGTTTTGCCTAGGCAGCCCTCCGCCGCCCACCTGCGATAGTGGGTGTGAAGGCAGACCAAAGTCGGCGGGCTCAAGTTCGAACCTCTCCACCTTGGAGACGTATTTGGGCGGCGCCTCGTCGTCACTGGTATCCTCCTCCTCTTCTTCATCCCGATCCCCTCTATATTCTGGATTCTCAGCTTCTCTAAGCAACCAGCAGTTCGTTTTGCCAGCACAACTTATCTCATCGAGATCTTCCTGCCCGCAAACCACAAGCGCCTTGGTCGCACCGGACAGTTGCAGCGCCTGCGCGAAGACAGGACCCAGTTCTTGATAGGCGACGCCCACAACTCGAGCTTCAATATGCGTCTCCACGGGGTTGGCAAGGGGCCCCATTAGATTGAAGATTGTCCTCAGTCCAAGTTCCCTCCGCACGGTCGCAGCATACTTCATGCCGGGATGGAAATTCGGCGCATAGAGGAACGTGTAATTCGTATGCTCGTATGCCTCCGGCAACATCGCCGCGCTCAGCGCTTCTATCTTGGGCGCCTTGGGCAAAATGGCATTCAACACATCCGCCGACCCGGACATGGATGTCTGCGCCCTGTTCCCGTGCTTCGCCATCATTAATATCGGCGACGCAATAATTGACGCCGTAGTCGAGATGTTGAATGTCGAGTGCGCATCCCCGCCTGTTCCCACAATATCGCACAATCCGCCCCTGTAACCTCCCATACCCATACCACCGCGCTTCCTCTTCCGCACGACTTCTCTCAATCTATGTTTATCCACCTGTACCGCGGCGTCGCGCATACTTTCTGCACATTTGGCAATCACGTCCGGATGTCGATCTTTGCCCGTCGAGTGCAACAGCGTGAGCAGGGCGGCGAGCTGCGTGGGGTTCAATTCATTCTCGAACGTGCGCGAGAATGCCAGTGCGATGTCTTCAGCCTTGACGCTGTTGTCCTGAGGAGACGGGGCGGATAGCTTTTTCAACAGCGGGGCAATCGAGACGTGCTTTGGTGGCGGAGGGTCGGTCATGGCAGCGGAAACAAACGTGTTCGGACGATTTCTTTTCGAGGTTTTGGCTCTTTTGGACGATTAGACAACTAGAGGCTAGAAGCGAGATACAAAAGGTACATATTTGTTGCGCTGGACTTGTGAGTCAAACAGCATGTGGTTGCGGGGCACAGCTTTGCTTTTCGAGGTTTTGCTGTGGAGAAGAAGCTTGCAACTTCGCCGAACCCCTGGTTGCTTGGCAGGGCAATGGAATCCAGCCTCGTTCAGCCTTGTCACTCCTCATGTACCCAGTACAGGGCAACTCTTGTCTTTTTTATCTACGGAGCAGTTAGGTAAGGCTCGTTACTTGGTGAAATATCAGACTCATGATACGAGATGGTAGAGGCCAAAGGAACACCCGGCAGTGTACAACCACTTAGTTCGTACAATTGATGACCTTGCAGGAACACCGTTCAAAGTGTGCCGCGGAGGCCTCGGGACATCGGTGCATTGGGCATGTCAGGCTAAGCGTCACCTGGGGAAGTAAAAAATCTTAGGTATCTTTGAGATTTTGGGAGGACAAGAACTTTATGTTATCTACCGTGCTGCGTGTTCAAATGGAAACCTTGAACCCTTCACACTCGTTTGGGATAGCTAATCATCCCGCAAAATTCGATACCGCCTCACAATGGCAACGCTCAGTCCGGATCCGGAACAGATCGTCACCCTCCGCACCAGTGGCAGAGTCGCCATCATAACACTCAATAACCCTCAGAAGCTCAATGCCATGAGACAGGAAGATACATTCCGCCTATCCTGTCTCCTGCGACAGGTAGCGGCAATGTCGGAAATCACGGTAACAATCGTCACCGGGAAAGGACGGTTCTTCTGCGCCGGCGGCGACGTGACATCTCGGCGCCCCGGAATGGATGATGACCACAGAAAGAAGACACATGAGATCCGCGAGCAGACTCTGCGCAGCTTCGTGGCCAACACATTCGACGCCACTCAGTCCTTTTGCGCGCATCCAAAAATCTTAGTTGTCGGCCTCAATGGGCCCGTGGTCGGGCTTCATGCGGGCCTTGTAGGGTTCGCAGACTTTGTGTATGCAGCGCCTCATGCCTACCTTCTCGCTCCGTTCGCGAGTCTGGGCCTAGTCGCCGAAGGTGGCGCCAGTGTTGGACTCGTCCAACGCCTTGGTTTACCCCTGGCCAACGAAGCCCTCCTCACGTCCCGCAGGATACCCTGCAAGAAGCTCCTCCAGTGCGGATTCGTCAACAAGGTATTCCGTGGAGAAAATGACTCCGATTCGGATGGCTTTCTGGAACAAGTCCTCAGAGAAGTGAATGAAAAATTTGGCGATCATTTGAATCGGGAAAGCGTGCTGAGGATCAAATCCTTGGTCCAACGGCCTGTCCTGGACAGAATAGAGGCTCAGGCCGTTCGAGAAGTCGCCGACGGCATGCAAAGGTTTGTTGACGGCGCACCTCAGGTGGAATTCAAAAGGGTTGCCGAAGGCCGAAAGAGACATAAGCTTTGAGGTGCGAGACTTGATATCAGGTGTCCCAACCAAAGGTTCGCCAGGAGCAAGGATGTATCAGAGCTGCAATATATTCAGCATCGCTATTCCGCGTGCCATAAATTAGTCTCTGCAGTTACAAGCTCGGGAACTTGTTTTGATCATGGTTCTTGCATACCGGGCGTCCACTCGCCATGAGAGCGCCACTGAGACAGAAACACATCAAGTTCTCTGCGAAAAGAGCGAGCCAGGCCGTCTGGTATGCCCTGTTGAATGGCCAGTCTGTAGAGGTCAGACTTGACATCTGCCATGGCCCTCAAATCCTCCAGACTCCACATCTGGGTGAGGACGGTGTGGTACGTGCTTTCAACGAGCTGTCTCTGCATGGGAATCTTCATCCTTTCAATCCTCCATTTGAAGAAGTGTTCCATGGCGGTATCTTCTTCGTCCGGTTGGACAAGAAGGCCGAGCTGTGTGGCTGATTGCACTGATCTGTCACCATTTGCTGGAAATAGCGAAGGGTGGAGCTGCCCTAGAGCCCCCGTTTCCTGCAGGGTTAGAACTCCACCAGAGGAGGGATTCATTGGTGCTCTGAAAGTGGAGGCTGGTGGTGGACATACTCCTATTTGCGGCTGGCCGGTTGTCATCTGCGTTGGCTGTGGACTGTAAACAATGGGCCCCTCATTGTTGGCGTACTCACACTCCGCCGCACTTGACATGCCCCTACGACAGAGGCTCATCTTTGACAGCAGATCAATCTCCGACGGAGTAATTGCACCAAGCTGTGATAGGCATGAAAAGATTCCTGTCCCTGAAAAGAGCGACTTCTCGAAATCCGGTCTGAAACTGATGGGAGGGGGGATTTGGTGCTCAATCGAGGGCAGAATGTTGAACTTTAAGAAGGCAGCCTCAAGCTTTGAAGACAAGAAATCTTCTGATGCGCCCTCGTCTCCAATCGAGTCCAATATGTGCATACAGTCGTAATACTTTTCTAACCTGCTTCTTCGCGGTTTCTCCATCTCTGGCATGACATCTTGAAGATGAACAAGCATTATCGGAAGCAATAGAGTAACCCCTTTAGGACTCATGTGTGTTCCCATTTCGAGGTTCTTGATGGAGATTGCAACATGTGCCACTTCCTCTGCAGTGTCACGTAGCTTTGCCTGTGACAGCTGTTGGTATGTTGGCGGGAGTGTTCCGGCGGTTTCTGAAATCTGGGGCCTGTGGAGCGCGATCATCGCTGAGAGGAACAGTAGTTTTAGATGTGCTCTATGCATCGCAATGACATTAGAGCTCTTCATGAATGCAGAATCCGTAGGGTCGCGAAGGTCGAATTTGCCAGCGTCCGAGAGGCCACGATACCATTCTTGAAGTTGGCGGTCGAGCTCGAGAATCTCGAAGGCATTGGCGGTAGAGTGCCTTGGGACAAGAATCGTCATCATTCGACTATCTGATTCGTACCGACGACTTGAATATCGTGCTTGCAGAATCTCATTTATGCAGACACATAGTTTTGCCTTTTCAATGCAGAGCGTTGCTAGGCCAATCCTGCTCCTCTGATTATCGATGAAATCCCACTCTTTGATCAAGTGGGACACAGCAGGAGAGAAATCCTGCATCTCGAAGTCGTCGAGTTCAAGCATAGGTAAGTGGCGATGCCACGCCCCGAGTTGCGGTGGAGTCCAAGTCATGAGCGCAACAAACTGATCGCGCATGAAACAACACCACCACAATCTCTTGAACATTCGATGTTGCCTTGTCTTGCAAAAATCGAGATTCAGGTCCAGGCCGAGATCCTGGGATAGGGTCACAGCGACACGAATCCAAAACTTCCGGTCTTTATGCGTTTCTCGAGCATCGTACCAGTATGTCATCAGCAGGAAGGCCTGTACAAACGATACACGATCGCTTTCACAGTCTAGATCGTAGAGCAACTTTCACGATTAGAATCGGCCGTTCCGTGGTGTTGAGTACTTACCCGTGCTCTTTCGAAGAATGCGCTTCGAGCAAGCTTTCTCGAGTTGAAGCCCAGCTTCCTCAAGACTTGCATGTCGACATGGGCGGCTCCAGAGCACATGACAGCGTAGAAGAGCAACAAGCTGACCTTGTCCTTTGGATCATTTTCGAGCATTGGCCCCAAAAAGGTTTCCACATCGAGTAGAGGTAGTAATGGGTACCCGAACAAGAAGTAGCTGCGCAAGAGTTCGTTCCGACAGTGGGCATTAGGTATATCGAAGACTCCCTTATGCTTCAGGTAAGCCATATCCTCAGGACTTAGGTCAGGGCTTAGAGGTCTGATGAAGTCCGGCAACCTGATTTCGGAGAACGCTGTTGGAGCAGATATAAGATCGTTAAAGAGCATTGAACCATGACCGCGCTCCCGATAGAGGGATTCACCATTTGGAGAGATAGGTTTCGAAAAACGCCGCTTTTCTGGCCGTGAAGGCTTGCTCTTGCCAGGCATGCATTCGATCGCGTCAAGACGACAATTGGTGCAAGTGGAGCCAAGAATCCTCCTGTCACATCTCATCTTCCGACTTTGGCAGTATCTGCATGCCTGAGTTGTCCGCTTGAAGGCGGGTGCAGGTGGTTGGGATCCAGATTGACAAGGGAGCATTTTGACAGCTACTTCGGCTGACTGGGAGCAGAGAACAAGGAATAGTCGATGTCTCCGACCTCGGATTCAAGGTATGCTCGGTAGAAACAGCTGTCGCACCTAGGGGATGATACAAGCGTGACAGGCATTGGTGTCTGAAACGGTGACTGCAAAGACCGACGGCTTGAGGCGAGGTTCAAAAATTACATCGGTAGGCAAAGTGGTCCACAACGCGGCCCCGCTCTGGTCACGACATCAACTTCCATACACAGTATTAGTGGTCACGTCTGCTGCAGACTGCAGTACTCCGCACGGGGCTGCACTATCCCTTATTGGGAAGGCATGGTCTGCTCGCCGCGGAGGCCTCGGGGGAATCCCTCAGCCTTGCACGGAAGTTATATGGTTCCCCACACAATTCTCGGTAAAGCATTCTATGGCTGTGTCAAGAAATTGCTCCGCCTTAGTCCTAGTCTTCTCCGTCTTTCGAGGCTATCTTTGCCGCACAGCCGAATTGCGTGTGGCAGTTGCAACCGCGGCTTTGGAGATAGGAAGGTTCTTCCTCGAGCAAAATTGTTTCACAGAGAGGCTTTTGCGTAGAGATAAGCCTGTCTTATTCCAAACTCAGACCTCAAATCGCATATAGATATATTTAGACCGACTTGGCTTCTCGTTTTATTTCAGCTCCTACAAACAGCTTCATACCACTATAAGCCATGCCGTATTTGGCGGAGGAACATTATCCGATTCCGGGAACAGATTTGCTAACATGGATGTTTGACCATCGCGTTCCATATGATGAAGACAAACCGGTATGAGAAAAGGCCAGCGGCTCTGCCCTGACGTGACGGAAGTACAGTCTCGTTCGCTCACAGTTGACCATAGATATACATCGATGCATCGAAGCCTTCCCGATCGATATCCTGCCGGCAGGCTCGCAAGATGGTACGGGAGCTCGCAGCCGGATTCCGCAATATCGGCATGAAAAAGGGGGATTGTGTCTGTGTCATGGCTTTCAACGATGTATGCTTCGCTGGGCGTTTCTTCCCCTGTCTCCCCACCCACCAATCGCTTCAAAGCTCTTCAATTAAATTACCATCACTCCTACTACATTTAGGAACCTTTACTAAACAAAGGTTGCAGATCTATTATTCCATGGTCTTCCTTGGAATAATTGCCGCTGGTGGAATCTTCTCTGGGGTAAACCCTTCCTATACGGTCTTCGAACTGGCCCACGCCATTCGCACTGCAGATATTACGCATCTAATCGTCGAGCCCGAGTTCCTTCCCAAAGCTTTGCTTGCGGCAAAAGAATGCTCCCTTCCTCCATCGAACGTATTCTGCTTCGACATTCAGAATCAGAGCATTCCAAAGCAACTGGGGGTTCAAAGCTGGACCGTGCTGCTGCAAAGCGGACAGATGGACTGGGAACGGTTTGACGACGAAAAGCGAAGCAAGGAGACCATAGTGGCTAGGCTATTCAGTAGCGGGACGACGGGTATGCCAAAGGCGTTGGGCATATCGGTCTGGAACCTCGTGAGTTAACTGGTTTCGTCTGCCAGAAAGTCATTGAAGCTGATCAGGCTCTAGGTCGCGCAACACATTGTGGTGATGGAAGTCAGACCTCGACCGTACGAGGTTAGCACATGTAAACTCCTCAACATCTTGATACTGACCATGCTCAGGTTCGCCGCCTGATCTCCAACCCTCTTTTCCACGTGTCACAGGTGCCTCGAGTCCATACGAGCGCAATAAAAGCCGGGATACCTACTCACGTAATGCGCCGCTTCGAACTTGAGCTGTGGCTTTCCAACATCTCTAGGTACAACATCACCGAAGTGAACATTGTTCCGATGATGGTCATCAGTCTCCTTACATCTGGCCATCTCGACTCTGGGAAATATTCGTTGAAGACCCTCAGAAATGCTTGGTCTGGCTCCGCACCTCTTGACAAGAGTCTTCAATTTCGCTTCAAGAAGTATTTGCGGCCGGATACTCCCTTCAATCAAGCCTGGGGAATGAGCGAAACCACATGCCTGGCGATATGGTTTTACTATCCGGAGCAGGATTCTACCGGGAGCGTTGGGAGACTGTTACCCAACTGTGACGCAAAGATTGTTGACGACGACGGAAATGATATCACTGAGGTCAAGGGACCCGATGGACTGAATGTCAGAGGCGAATTGTGCATCCGAGGTCCTATCATCGTAAGGGGATACTACAAGAACGAAGAAGCAAATAGACGAGATTGGGACCAGGATGGTTATTTCCACACAGGAGATATTGCATACTGCGACTCGGAGACAAAGAAGTGGTATATCGTTGATCGCAAGAAAGTGCGTCTCCATCTTTGTTGTCAGCTTTTTAGTGTCGAGGACGAGGAGGTGGCTGACACTACCATTGCAGGAACTCATCAAAGTCCGTGGTTTCCAAGTTGCACCCGCTGAACTCGAGGCTGTACTCCTTCTGCACCCTAACATCGTGGATTGTGCAGTCGTTGGAGTACAGGCATCAATCGACGAATCTGAGCTTCCGCGAGCATACGTTGTGGTTCGACCGGGCACGACCGTTACAGAGGCTGAAATCCGAGAATTCACCAAAGACAAATTGGCACGATACAAGCAGTTCGATGGTGGCATAAGGTTTATAGACAAGGTGCCCAGGAATGCGAACGGCAAGATCCAAAAATCGGAGTTGAGGCAGCTGGTGAAGAAGGAATTGAACGCTAGATTATGATGGAGGCAAATGGCTGGCAACGTCCTCTTGTTTCAGCGCTCCAAGACAGCAATAGAAAGATGAATAGAATATAGAGGTATATTTGATTAGAGCTGGTCCTGGTCCTGGTCCTGCAAAGAGTCGAGCTCTGCGGCGATTCCTGGTTTATTATTTGAAGACTTCGCCCCCTGTGTTGACCACGAAGACGCTGCTCCCGAGACTGCCAATCACACTGAGCATCCGTGCATCTCCTCATTCAGACAATCTCAACCTAATACACGTATCTGAATTGCTTGTTCTTCCTATCCGTCAAATCATCGTTGTAGGCATGCTCGTAAGCCTCCGTCATTCCACTCTCGTCCCGCTTTGAATTTTCGAATTTGCAGACGAATAGATATATGATGGCTAAAACCACTGCTGCGGCAAGACCTGCCACGATGACCGCAAATGCTTCAGCGTAGACAGGAGCATCTTTCGTCTTGAAGAGCAGTGGCCCGGTGAAGTTGCCAAGACACCAAGCAATGAACAATCCAGCTGCTGTAACACTGCGCTTCGTGTAGCCTGCTGTATTGGCAATCTGTAGGCCCATGAGGATAGCGTACCCACCACCAAAAGCAGGGAGGATCTCAATGGCGAACAGGAGACCACCTTTAGCGGATCGAGGTAATTGCCATAGAAGCAGACAGCTCAACATAGTGGTGCAAACGCAAATGACGAAGAGGTAGATCCGGATCCCCTTAATGCGGTATGCCAGATAACATACAAGCAGTTCGATTGTCCCGGATACGAACCCAGCGGGAACAAGCAGCAAGAGGGAATTGAGCGTCGAGTAGCCAAAGCTGTGGACAATAATAGGCGCCATCGTCGCATTCGCTCCGTTGGCAAAGAACATGAGGAAGGTCGTGCAGAAGAGCAAGAGGAATCTGATATCTGTCAAAGCGTCGAAGACTTGAGATGGCTTGAAGTGTATGTTGCGAACACCAGCATTGTTGACTCTGAGACGTGCAACAGCAATATAACGCTCGCGATCTGTGAAATGTTGGGCGCGAATAGGGTCAGGTGGCAGGAAGTATAACACAAAGATCGAAAGTAGAGTCGTGACACCGCCGGCGAATAGATACATATACTGCCAAGAGTGCAGAGAACCTCCTGTGATGTGGCCAATTCCGTAGTTGATTAGTGGCGAGACGATGGAAATGTAGCCTGGATGGATTCGAAAATTAGCTGGGTCACACCTTCTGACACTCCCGTCAGTGGGTGTGACGAACCGGTACAACTATACCAAGCTCCCATTCTCAAAGCTTGCTCATCCTTCTTGTACCAACCTCCCACAACGAGCATGAAAATCGGCGAAATGCCGGCTTCGATAACACCGAGGAAAAACCTCTGGGTATAGAAGCTACCATATGTTTTGCAAGCAGCACTGCACATGACGGTAACTCCCCAGATGAAGGTGATTCCTGCAGCGACGCTCTCAATGGGCCAACGCTGAGCCATCATAATGGCAGGGTATGCGCCCACGATGAAGCCAAGGTAGAAGATAGAAGATGAGAAAACAAAGCGGTTGCCAATGTTGAGATCGAGATCCTTTTCTAGTCCGAACAAGGCCTGTACAATCGCATTTAGTGAAGTGTAGACTGGCACTGTCGTAAATTACTCACTGCTTGTGCCTGTAGAGCTTGTCAGCGAATGTCGTTATCTAAGTTCCTCGATTCCGAGTCTCACCAGCATTGCTTTGTCATAGAACTGGACCCCGTAAACTAGGCACAGGACTGGTAGCAGCCGTATATCGATCTTTCGGACAAGCCGTTTCTCCTCTTTCTCAGTCCAATGATCGTCCCCGCCGACGGCAGCGATGACTTTCAGGGCTTCATCACCGTGAATGGTGTCAATAGCTGAAGGTTTCTGATAATCATCGGCTACCGATTCTGTTGTTTGAGGAACTGTCTTAGGTTCGTCCACATGGTGGACGTCCATCTTGTTCGCCATGGAATAGTGCTGTAGAGTGAACGCCCTTTAAAGGTGGATATAGTCCAATAGAAGGACGTAGAGGTGTGCAAGAGGAGGAAAAAGGGTCGACAGCCATGAACTTTATATATGTCTAAAACTTGACAAAAAACTGGACACTCATCGAAGGCTTGATGCCATGAGATGCCGAGGACTCAATGCATCCAGACCGAAGAAGAGCGGATGCAAACACGATACCTTTCGCCAATGCAGAATACCGAGAAGTTAATTGTGTATTTTGTGGAGAGCAGCCTGGGGAAGAGAAGACCCCATGTTGTGAGGTATCATCTGATTTGGTGGGCCAAAGCGATGGTGTTTGCGCCGCTAATCTGCTCCTGGTAGCCCCATTTTTCTTGCAGAAGACCGAGGACTCCTCGGGCAATCACCATTTGTTCACGTCGGTCTCAAACAGGATCCAGACTTTGGGTACCTGTATAGAAGCTTTGTTACAAAGATGATTGCCAGGGATTATCCCGATGTCCCCTTCATTGCTGCAAGCCCACACACTGTGCAAAGGAAGAAAACAACTTTCCTTCTGATGCAGAGTACCCAATAGAGACCTATCATCATGGCTTCCGTTCGATCTTACTGCTCGGTGGATTGAACAGCAAAGCTCACTGAGGGCCAACCTGACATACTCTACAGAGAGAAGCTCATGTAAATGTATATCTTCAGGTGGCCTTCTCGACACACACTGGACGATCAAGGTTTAAATTGCCCGCCTTGAACATTTTGCACAAGCAGAAGCCGACCTCGCCGCTTTATGCCATCTTGGTATGATTATAAGCTAGCCTAAAATGGAAAAACGCGATATCAAAGCAATGAGGTCATGAAAATGGCACGACGAGCTGCCTTGGCTGTCCTTCCCGCCCACCAAGCTTGACACTTCCTCGAAATGAAACCGACCGACGTTGGCCATGGTACGCATCCAGTTGAACACATCAGGAGATTGGTCTCCAAGGCGGCGTGGGGTTGCCAATTACCTTTTTTTACAAACATTCGGGGAGATGGCAATGTACTTCTAGCACCAGACGGTTCAGACCGTTACCGCCTTAGCTGGGATCAGATTCAAAAGCATTTGAATACTTTGACTCTCGGGGGCCCCTTCTAACAGCAAGCCATCCGAACTACGGACCTTGAGTTTCATACTCAGCAAATGTGAGAAAATCCTTAGATGAACAATGGAGAACAGTGAACAGGCCACTAGCCCTGAGGGAGCCTCCAGGGTATCAACGAGAACCACATCTCGTGTACTTTCCAGGGATTATGCGGAGCAGAATCTATCGAGATCGCCTTCCCAGAATCAATCTCGTGCTAGGTACGCCGAATTCAATTTTGGCCCAGCGACACTGCGTCATCGCATCAGTAGCCTACAAACGAGTCCGAATCCAAGTCCTGGCCCAGCACGAATTTGGGGGAGAGATTACGCTGAATCCAGCAGAAGATCTGTCGCCATTGCAGCGCCTTCTTCAGCGCGAGGGGATGCTACTGATGCTGCGTCCCGCAAATTCTCTCTGGCAGGTCCACCACCTTTGGATACCTTAGCCGCCAACCAACCATATATTGATCCGGGATATGCACAACTCAACCCTGCGTATGATCAGCCAATGAATGTCCGACCAGTATGGGGCCTAGCCAAACCGTTGCCTCGTGTACTGAGACCTGGTATGGTTCCAGCGAAGGACGAGCTCGAGAAGGAAGTCCAAGAGGAAGAAAGAGAGGCCCAACAGCCACTGTCGACAGACGTTGAAGCTGGCAGAATTGAACCCTCACTTATGCCCGACAAGATATCCTCTCAGTTGGACACTATCCGACGTGAGAGAGAAATATCTTTATACCGAGCTTACCAGAACCAATACCAAGAGTCGCCGGCATTGTCGCCATTTGGCGCAGGTAGAAGACCTTCAGATACACCAACCGAAACACCACATACCCGGATTCGACCGGAAGATACGATTGAGGAGGAAGCGGGGTCCGAGTCACAACAGCCCGAACAAGTCGAGCCGCCAGAGCTGTCATTGCCCGAGGCAGTAACGAACGTGAAGCAAGCAAGGGAGGAAGAGGAACCGAAATACGTACCCTACGAAGATGCAGTTCCTTTGGCAGCTTACCAGGCCGAAGACGAAGAAGTCCATAATTTGCATACATATTGGTCGGTTATTCGGCTACGCTTTCGAGAGCCGTTGGCCGAGCTTCTAGCAGTACGTCACATTTGCGTTATCTTGCCTTTCCGCTCGCCCATGTTGCTTTGAGACTGCTGAAAATAAGAAAGTCAATGATCTCACTGACATTGGCTCCCCCGTTCACAGATCATGGTTCAATACACACTCGGTTTCAGCGCAAACCTGTCAATGACTGTTTCTCGTGGCTCAGCTGGCACCAACGATACAGGAACCTGGGCATGGGGTCTTGCGACTATGGTAGCCATCTACATCGCCGGCGGGATATCCGGCGCTCACCTAAATCCGGCAATATCGCTTATGCTCTACATCTACCGGGGTTTCCCCTTGCGCAAAGTCCCTGTCTATGTCACAGCACAGACGCTCGGTGCTTTCCTCGCGGCTTTGATTGCATTTGGTATCTTCCGACCCGGTCTTATCGCTCTAGAACTAGATGTGGCGCAAGAGCAACAACAACTTCTCGTGGAACAGAGGTCAGTGGAAGGTGCCAGATCGACTTCAGCTTTACCACTGGCGCCACCAGTGTCAACGGTAGTGTTATCCAATTTCCTCACCTTCCCACGCGCCCCTTGGGTCGATAGCAGCATTGCTTACCTCGCCGAACTCATGGGTACAACCATTCTCACTATCTCGGTGCTCGCACTGGGCGACGACACCAATGCCCCTCCCGGGGCTGGAATGAATGCCTTCATAGTTGGCCTGCTTGTCACCGTTCTCGGCATGGCGTAAGTACCGGA
Source organism: Cladophialophora psammophila CBS 110553 (assembly GCF_000585535.1). Lineage (NCBI taxonomy): Eukaryota > Fungi > Ascomycota > Eurotiomycetes > Chaetothyriales > Herpotrichiellaceae > Cladophialophora > Cladophialophora psammophila. The sequence goes on along the minus strand of NW_006912935.1, from coordinate 979,867 downwards.
TCTTCTTCTTCCTCTTCTCTGTCCTATCCGCCCGCTCCTATTTTCAGATGTCTTGCTGTCGCTCGGGCAAATCCCTCCACCCAGCAAAGTAAAGACATCGCCTCCGAAGAGAAAGAAACAACCTGAGGTTGAATGACAACAGATGAGCGCAAGGGAGTGCACTGGCTGACTTCTCTACGTATTCTTCTTTATAGATTCGGCTACATCACGGGTCTAGCTATGAACCCAGCCCGCGACTTTGGCCCCCGCCTTGCTATGCTCGTTCTCGGCTACGGCACTCTAAAAACCCTTTTCGCTGACGGTTACTGGCTTAAGGTGGCATGGTTAGGTCCTATTGCCGGTGCAATTTTGGGCGGGTTTCTTTACGACGCAGCTATATTTGTTGGCGGCGAGAGTCCCGTGAATTATCCCACGAGACGGATTCGACGGGCTGTGCGGAAGTGGAGGAAGCGGTGGAAAGCGAGGATGAATTTTCGACGAACGACAAGGTGAACCTTGTGGGCAAACAGGGGATTTTTGGTGACCCGGAATTGCAATGGGATACGGCCTTGTTGTTGACGAACAAAACTGGTAAGAATCGCAGATGAATTATGTTGGCGTGCCTGGAAATGTAACGAGGACATTTAGGGGGCCAATGGTAATGACGTGACGATCCAGCCTGAGGGAGGATTATCTGCCAGACAGCTTTTGAAAATGAAACATAGTCGAGATAGGTGGCCCTATACGGATTTTCATCATGTCATTTCCCATAGTCTTCGCTCCCCCTCTTCCTTGCTCTTAGAAAGACAATGGCTCCTCGGAAGAATAAAGGCAATCAGCATAATCTCCAACATCAAGCTAAGCGAATTCAGAGATGATGCAGACAGTCACTTGTGAACGGCGGAAAAGGAGAAAAACTGACACTTCCGCGCACATATGATCCGCACTAGCGATGATGTTCACGTGATCACTCCAGGTAGCCGAGTCTTGGCGAATTCTCAGCTTCGACGCCCGAACATCAGACGGAGTGCTACGTTCAGGCGACAGGATAAGACGGATTCTCGCATTCTCTGATTCCCATCAACTCTCACCTGCACGGGATTTCTCTGGAGATCTATCTCGATACTTCATTATTCAAGGACCCTTGTCACGACCTAGTTAGCCAAGAATAATTTCTGTTGCTTTCTCATGTGCTGGCTGTGCAGACCCAACTTCAATCGCCAATGTTCTCGTCCGCGTTCAAATCCTTCACCTCGAATATAACATCCAATTATGAATTGTCAAAACATCCAGTTGCAACTGTAGGGGCCTGGACCATCTTTGATGCGAAGAAGAAGAATAGTGGCGCTCAAGCGTCGATTTTCATCTTTGACCGGAAATCGCTGGATGTCACCAGCAGTGGGTTTGGAGCACGTGTTACAAGCGCCACGTCGGTGCGCAAGATTCAAGATGAAGTAGTGGAACTTCTGAAGAAGGAAGCCAGCAGTCTGGCCCGTCTCCGGCATCCCTCCATTCTGCAACTGGTGGAACCCGTCGAGGAAACCCGCAATGGAGGGTTGATGTTTGCGACAGAGCCTGTCTTGTGCTCCTTATCTGCTGCCCTGGCAAAGAAGGATCGGAATGGTAATGGCTCGGGTCGAGGTATCTCGCGGTCCCCGTCTAATGATGGAGCCACTTCTCGAGTACAGCAAGACGTGGAAATCGACGAATTGGAAATCCAGAAGGGGCTGCTGCAGGTCGCCAAAGGACTGGAGTTCTTACACGATTCTGCCAAGCTTGTTCATGGCAACCTCACTCCGGACGCCATCATGATCAATGCCAAATCAGACTGGAAGATCTCTGGACTCGGGTTTGCCGGGCCGCCTGACGGAGCAGAAGGACATCAGACCGTCCCTCAAATTTCTCTCTCTGAGGTGCTCCACCATGACTCGCGAATCCCTCGAACAGTCCAATTGGACCTCGATTATACTTCTCCCGATTTCGTGCTCGACTCGAATATCAACTTCTCAACCGACATCTTCTCACTAGGCCTAGTTATTCTTGCATGCTACAGACATCCGCACAGGTCGCCTATTGAAACCCACGGCAATCAGTCAACGTACAAAAAGATCTTCAGCAGCGCTTCCACCGTCCCAACCAGCGCCAACAACTACCTTTGCGACGGCGCCTTACCGCGGGAGTTGAATGTCACTTTGCCGAGAATGTTAACCAGAAGACCGGCTCAGCGAATGACCGCAAGCGAATTCCAGCAATCGCAATACTTCGACAATATTTTGGTAAACACCATGAGGTTCTTGGACGCTTTCCCAGCGAAGACTCCTGCAGAGAAGTCACAATTCATGAAGGGCCTTGGTCGAGTCCTGCCTCAATTTCCGCCTTCCGTACTTGGGAAGAAGATCCTTAGTGTTCTACTTGACGAGATGAAGGACCGAGACCTCCTACCCTTGATCATGCAAAATGTCTTCCAGATAGTCAAAGTTGTTCCGTTCAGCAAAGAGGTTGTCTCGGACAATATCCTACCGCGGATGAGAGAGATATTCTTGTCAAAATCGAAATCTGAAGAAAGGGATAGCGGCAAAGAGGCTGCCTTACTGGCCGTTCTTCACAATATTCAACTCATTGCCGATAACTGCTCTGCGAAGCAGTTCAAAGACGATATCTTGCCCATCGTTCATGTGGCCATGGAGTCATCCACCAATTCACTTACCGATGCTGCTTTACAAACATTACCGGCTGTTCTCCCCTTAATCGACTTCTCAACCGTCAAACATGATCTCTTCCCAGTTGTGGCTAGCGTTTTCAGTAAGACCAACAGCTTGACCATCAAGATTCGAGGTCTTGAAGCGCTCGGTGTACTCTGCGGCGTTTCACCCAACCAAACGGAAAACAGCATTGACGACTTTTCCGGAAATGGTCACCAAGAGAAGCAAGACAAGAATGTTTCTAGTTTGGACAAGTTCACTATGCAGGAGAAAATCGTTCCCCTCTTGAAAGCCATCAAAACAAAGGAGCCAGCAGTCATGATGGCGGCTCTGAAGGTGTTTCGACAGATCAGTACCGTCGGCGACACTGATTTCTTAGCCATCGAAGTGATGCCCATCCTCTGGAATTTTTCTCTCGGGCCCTTGCTTGACCTTTCCCAATTCAGCGCATTTATGGATGTCATCAAATCTCTGTCAAGCAAAATCGAGCGCGAGCAGATCCGTAAACTGCAAGAACTGTCTTCGAGTAGGGCTCTTGAGTCAAGGGCTGTGTCCTCGTCACACAAGCAGATCGGCAACGGTCTCGCTCAACCTAATCAGGTCGCAGGCACAGAAGACGACTTTGAAAAGCTCGTACTCGGAGATAAGAATACTAACAAGGTTGACTTTTTTGTGGGCGCTCTTTCTGACGGGCAAAAATTGACCCAAAATCCGCCTTCCTTCTCATGGGCTCCAGTAGACGCCACTGCGAACACGAATCCATTGGCGCATCAAATGCATCCGTCATTGCCTGTTCTTCAACCACAACCTCTATCTCGCTCAATCACTCCGGATGTCAGCGCCTCGACGTTTCCAAGTCTTCAACCTACCCAGCCATCCTCGGCCTCCACTTGGGGAACATCTTCACCTTCTCCTGTGCCTTTGCAGAATCAGCACCAGGTGCTGCAACCGTCGAGTTATCTTTCTAATCCTATAAGCAGCATCTCTCCGCCGACGGCGTCATCAAGTACGACTTGGCAGCTTCCGCCGCCTCCGGGACCGCAAGGGTCACCTAATCCGGGATTCACGCCTATGATAGCTCCGCCTCCTGCAGGTAACAGCCAGAGAATTGTTTGGCCACAACCGAATTACAATAATTTCGGGGCGTCCTCGCAGCCGGGGCCTAGATTCAGCGCGTCCATGAATGTGTTACAACCGCAGAAGGCTCAGCAGCAAACGGCCCAACAGCAGAAAACAGGTCTAGACAAGTACGAATCTCTGCTCTGAAATCAACCTCGCAAAGTGAACGGGAACTCGGCGAGTCGCTCTGTGCCACTGTTGGTCTGCCACAGGAGGCAATTACAGGATCAACACACGCGAAGTTGGAAGGAGACGCGATTCTTTCGTATATCGTTGGACCTTTTTGAGAGGACCCGTATGGCCTCCGGATTGGCGGAAGCAACCTGACAAATTTGGATCATAATTATTATTCCGCCTTGTGCAACAAAATGATACGACCTGCCACCCGCGAAATGGAATTGGACTGGCAATCCTTTTGGTGGAATTCCAAGTAGAACGGCAGATTATTCCTGTCACGAAGCCCCACCAATGGAGTTGTCACCATCCCTGGAACCCTCCCGAAGCTCCCTCAAGCGACCGCGTTCCTATGGAGCGTCCGGGCCGGTAAAAAGCTGCATCGAAGCTTCCCTTGGCACTTGGTCTGTTGCTTAATGCAAGCCAATCGTCCACGGACGAGGCCTTATCTGATGGTCTGATTAACCTCGTTGGGTTTCTCGATATATGCTTCGGACGTTGCCCATCATCGCTGCGAAGAACAACCATCCACCGTGGCTTTATATCATGATCAGGCGCGGGAAATCTATCGATTCGGGACTATGAGAGTTCCAACACGATCCTTCTACCTCTTATGTCTTAATTCTTGGATGCTTGCGGAGCCTTGCTAACTTCCTGAGAGCCATGAGCTTGTACTATTAAAGCTGCCTCGCTCTCGCGACTTGGTGAGCATAGCTCTTGTCTCTCCAGCCCAGCAAACCCCCTTTCCCTTAGCATCAACCTCAATCTCCCCTTCAATTGTCCAGATATGAGGTGCTCATTTCTGTCTGCTGCTCTAGCAGCCTCGACCTTCCTCGGCGCCTCTTCGGCCATTTCTATCCTCCTGGGCAACGATGATGGCTTTGGAAGTGCTCAAATTCGAGAATTCTACCGCTTGTTGAAGGAGAGCGGCCACCAAGTTGTCATGGTAGCCCCGGCTGATAACGAGAGTGGCCAGGGTGGTCGATCTGTCTTCACGACCAACAAGTCGCTTGCTGTAAACTCGGAGTTCGACCTCATCCCAGCTGGTGCACCGTCGCTTGGTCGGGACCCTAACGACGCAAACATCTGGTACTACAACGGCACGCCAGCTGCATGCACCTTTGTTGCGCTCGACTACGTGCTTCCCAATTTCTATTCCAATCGATCTATTAATCTCTACGTTGGCGGCCCGAACTTCGGTCTCAACCAGGGCTACTTTTTCTATACGCTGTCCGGTACTATTGGTGAGTTATCCTTTATAGAATGCCTTTCCAATTCACTTACTATCCTTTGTATTCACTCATCATCCCTAATATTCACTTGTCATCTTTTGTATTGACTTCTTGTCCTTTCCTATTTACTTGTCATTCTTTCCAGAATACTTTTTCGATTCACTTGAACTTACCAAATCCTCGGCTACAGGTGTACATACGCCGCAATCCAGCGAAATATTCCAGGAATCGCCTTCTCCGGAGGCAACAGCGAGCAGCGTTCTTACACGTGGATCAACAAAACGACGGCCTCTGGCTACCCCGACCCGGCGACAATTCAGGCCCAGCTGGCCACCAACCTTGTCAACCAGCTTGTCAAAAGCGCTCAGGGTGCCACGCCGCTGATGCCTACTGGCTACGGACTCAAAGTAAGCTTTCCAACCGATATGGAAACCCCCCGATCATTGAAGGATGTACTAAAACTGGGCCAGCGTCAAAAACCCCCGTCATCATTTCGCTGACCAATGACTCCTGCGTGAACCCACCATTCATCCAGACGCGGCTGGGCGGCGGTGCCACGATCGATAAAGCTGTCTACAACGCAACCACGGGAATATTCACGTACGAGAACCTGATCACGGACGGCAACAACGTCTGCATCAACTGCAACTGCGCCTTGCCCAGTGAGACCCCCGTCGTGGACAACGGATGCTACGGTTCGGTGTCCGTCTTCTCGATCGACTATGATGTTCCTATGGGACCGGCGCAGCACCGCCTCCGAGCGGCGTTGCAACCGTTGGTGGCGTACGAGAACTCAGACGCGAAGATGATGCTGAAGGCAAGAGAGTCGATGAGCAGTAAGTCAATTCTCCCTGTGAAATGTGGGGCTCCTCTCTGAAGGCCCCCCAACGCCAGGCTTGATTGTGACTTTGAATCTTTGCTGACCCGCGTTTGTAGGGGAGGATGCTGCTGCACGACACCCTCTTCGCCAAGCATGAAGTAGAGTCGAGACCATGAAGACCAGACCAGACGGGATAGAAGTGCAATGAGGAATGTCGGCACACATAAATCCCCAAACGAAACTGTTTACTCATCCCTTGCACAGCCATGCTATGGTCGTTTGGCCGAGAGTCAGTTGATACGCTCAGAAACTGTATATAAACCCAAAACCCGTTCATCCAACAATACAGTACGTAACCTTCATAATTCAAGTTACATTCGCATCCCGAGTGGATCTCGGCGTATAGATACACCCGCACCGCGCTGGTGGTCATGCTTCAGAACAAGTCCAGACAAAAAGACGTTTGTTTGACGGTATGGTACCCAGGTAAAGAGTTCTCGGGCTTCCCCACCTCACGTGAGCCAAACCGATTGGGGAGGCCAATGTGATCCTGGATTTTCAGGAGATGGCAGCCTCGCCTTGCCTTGCCTTGCATGGCCTTATCTCGTCCAAAGAGGGACTCGCAAGAAGGATGTAGTGCGTAGGTTTGTTAGGCAAACGGCGCGGCGCTGGCTTAGTGTGGACCTGGTTTGAAAGCAGACATTCCTGATGAGCCCTTCCACAAGTTCGATTCCCTCTTCTTGAAAGGCTTCGACAGGGTGCCGTGACTAGCGAGGGCACATAGACATGCGTACACATCGATACATAATACATGGGTACTGTAGATGCGTAGGTACGTAGAACTGACGTAGATAAGGCGGGATATTTTGTCCGCTTCCGGGCCACGAGAGCGGAGAAATCGAGATCCACTTACTCTATGAGCTACTCGTCACTCGTCACTCGTCACTGCTTTCTCCTTCCTGCAACGGATCACGCATCATAGTTCATGATGCATATCAAATGGGGGGCGAATCGGGGCGAATCGGGGCGAGTCGGAGCGAGTAAGGGTGTTCATGTTCTTTCGAACGGGGAACCATGCAACCAACCATGGCTGTAGTTGGCTGGAAAACATGGAGATATATCGGGCGAGTAGTTGCGCCCTACTGCAGCACTGACTGATCCTGATCAAGGGGTTAAGATATATAGAGAATTTGAGGGATATTTTGGTGAGAAAGAGGACGCCACATCTCGATCCGATTCTTTGTATCCTTGATAGTGGGAGAGACGACGGCAACGACGCTCGCCAAAAGTCATTAAGAGCTCGACAGGCATATCAGACTGTCAAGGTCTCCTCGAGAGGCGACTAGCAAACGATATGGCAAGGCTGTGGGAGTTTGTAAGTGTGTCCTTGTACTTGGGAGGGGGTCTATGCGCAACCCGTGATGTCTATCATAATCGTTTCCTGTATCAGCAAGTTCGACGGTGATCCCGATGCTGAAAGATGGGATCAGACGATGATCGATACTATGACAGACGAGGCATTCAAGGGGAATCCAACTCCAGTCTTCGAGCTTGACCCAAGCGAGTACAGTGAATGGCCGGCTCTCACGGTCCTGCAAACCATTGCAAGGTATGGATTACCATAGCTCCGAGTCAAGCGAAGGCTGAAGCTGGGGGCATCAGAGAGTTGAATCAGTCCTACACGGTTTTTGTCAAGCGCAGTGAGGAAGGCCAGGACTATACCAAATACCTGATTCGATCGTTCACCCTGGACAAGGAGGAGTCCTTCTGTGGACATGGCATCATGGGGGCAGCACTTGTGCTGGGACAGCGCTTCGCAGCCGGAGGAAGACAAATGATCTTTGAAACGGTCGGCGGGATCAGGGTCGACGGTTACATGGTATCGGCTCAATCGTCAGACTCGGTTGAAGGAGAATGCGGAAAAGTCTGCACGGTGAAGCTTGAGATCCCTGCCGAGCCGGTCAAAGAGTGGTTTGACGACGACGTGGAGCTTCGAGAAATCATCTCGAAGTGCCTCGGGGTCGAGAAGGCGCAAATTTTGGCGCTCGGGCGGAATGCTTTGATGGATCTGGTGATCGAGATGAGCGAAGACGTCGACTTCTCCGCGGAAAGCATGACAGTTGATGCGGTGGGCTTGATGAATGCTTCTCCTTCCGAGACAAGAAGCCAGATTATTACGAGTAAAGGAGGGCGATACGGGGTCGACTTCGCAAAGCGCGTATTCGCATATGGAGGTGAAGGTAAGCTGAGCCCCCCAAGGTTAAAGCCCTTCCGCGGGGGACTAATATGTTTCAGACCAAGCGACAGGGTCAACATACTGCGTTTTGATACCGTATTGGGCTTCCAGATTGAGCAAGACGGCCATGAAGGTGAAGCAAGTCTCTGCTCGGACAGGGATGGTTGATGCAGAGAGCATTACGTCCAAGGAGGGATATGTAGCGGTGACGGGATCAGGAATAACGGTGATGCAGGGGAAGATGTTGGTTCCTGAGCACAGCCCACACGAGAAGGGGCCCTGAGTCACATGAGGCCAGCGACCACAGCCCCAGAATAACCATGTATGCACCACAGGTGTAGGAAGCATTGGGGTAGAAGGATTGTCTGGGCTGGTGTCGATGTAGAGACTCGAGAGAATGTACTCGATAATCCGGGGGAAGATGAAGGACTCCGGCCACAGCAAAGAGACGTCGGCTATTGGCGGAAAGCTGGTGCCAAGCTCCGAGCTCCGATGTCGCGGCCAGAAGTTCGAGATTGTGTCTTTACCGACAGAGGCTCGATACTCAATAACTAATGCACAGCTGATTATCGACGCCTTGCGACATCTCCTCTTCCCTTCTTCTCGACTCCTTCTCTCCCTTGAAGAGGGTAGCCAGCTTCTCCTCTTTATCTCAACCCACCTCCGTCTCCTTGCTTTCGATGACCCCCGAACAATAACACAACATGGCACTCCCTCGGCTACTCCGCACTCCCTGCGCACGCGCTCTCACCTCATCCACATTCAAGTCGGATTCAATACGGCTACTGCCTTCCTATAGACTCTTTTCAACATCGCAGACGCGCCAAAAGTCTCTAGCTGTCGACGATGACATCTACTCCAAGCTCCCGGGTATCGACCCGTCAAAGTTGGAGGTCACAAAGACCATCACGCCCAAGGCGCTGGTACCAAATAAAGATCTTGTATTTGGGAGGACCTTTACCGGTACGGCTCACTCTTGTCCCCTTTCGCAGTGACAATACACTTTATTGACCCGCATTCAGACCACATGCTCTCCATTGAATGGACGGCCTCGCAGGGCTGGTTGCCTCCTCGAATTACCCCCTACCAAAACCTCTCACTAGATCCCGCGACCTGCGTGTTCCACTACGCATTCGAATGCTTCGAAGGCATGAAAGCATACAAATGTCTGAAGGATAATTCTCTCCGGCTATTCAGGCCGGACAAGAACATGGAACGCATGAATAAGTCTGCCGCACGCATCGCACTGCCCACCTTTGAAGGCGACAAACTTATAGATCTGATTGGCAAGCTGTGCAAACTGGACGAACGCTTTATCTCCGCCGAAAAGGGATACTCACTATACCTCCGACCGACACTAATTGGCACGCAAAGAACGCTAGGTGTTGGACCACCAGGCTCAGCGCTGCTTTACGTCATTGCCTCTCCAGTTGGACCGTATTATCCAACCGGTTTCAAAGCCATCTCGCTAGAGGCAACAGATTATGCTGTACGCTCTTGGCCGGGCGGTGTGGGCGACAAGAAACTCGGCGCCAACTATGCGCCCTGCATTGTGCCACAACTGAGAGCTGCCAAGAAAGGCCTGCACCAAAATCTCTGGCTTTTCGGCCCCGAAGAATACATCACCGAAGTCGGCACGATGAACCTGTTCGTCTGCATCAAGAACAAAGAGACGGGACAAAAGGAACTTCTTACAGCGCCGCTCGACGGAACCATCCTGGAAGGCGTGACACGCGACTCGGTGCTCGCGCTGGCTCGAGAACGTCTCGAGCCTGAGGGATGGAACGTGGCCGAACGGTACGTCAAGATGCAAGATCTGGCGGACGCTGAGAGCGAGGGACGGCTGATTGAAGTGTTTGGGGCCGGCACCGCCGCGATTGTAGCGCCTGTGCGCAATATCGCGTGGAAGGACCGCATCCTGCATTGCGGACTCAAGCCGCACGAAGAGGCCGGCGAGGTGGCGAGCAGGATGAAAGGTTGGATCGAGGGCATCCAGTACGGCGACGAAGAGCACCCGTGGAGCTATAAAATTCCTGCTTGAGGGGGGAGTTACCTAGGCCCTCGTCTATAGGACAAGAGGAAACGGGATAAGAAGAAGAAAAGAGAAGATTTTACCCAGTTTTATTCTGGTTCTGTCCAGGTTTTGTTTTTGTTTTTGTTTTTTGTTTTCTTTTTTTGTTTTTGGATGGAAAAGGCCTTGCTTGAGCGAACCCGATCGGACTTTTTTTTTATTACCTTGCGAGAAAATAAAGTTCTATTCCTGGCGGCCTTGGTGGTCGTATATACTATGTACGACAAGTATGTGTTGCATGCAGCCGGGCATCAAATCCTTGTTTTTTCCCTCCCTTTTTGAACGCGTCATACCATTCATGTACGCTGCAGGCGTCTATGCGTGTATAGTCTAGGTACATAGGTACATATCTACTCGGTACAGGTAAGTACATAAGTGTATCTATCGAACCTGCCTGGACGCTTACATAGATGCCTAGCTACATAGGTGCTCCCTACGTATAATATCACACGCTACTATCGTGTCGCATGGCCTCGTCGTTGTTCACAGCCATATTATTATTATATATATATATATATATATATATATATGTATATATACTCTGTACCGCATTGCACACGTCACATGTACAACGAGAACACGGTCCACTGTTCCTGGTATGCTATCATACCCTATCCTACGCGATGCTGCGCGATGGTTATCGGACGGTACATGAAAAGGAGGTGTTGAGGATATAGATGTGAAGAATTAGATATGGATATGGATATGGATGTGGACATTGATCGCTCCCGAGCCAAATCGTTGATTCCCAGGTCCCCAACCTGTAAAGACCTTTCTTTACCTTTTTCTCTTTTGCTTGATTTTTGGAGGGGCGGAAGCCACCATGCCGCCATTATCAATAAATATATAGACACGCATAGGCGTAGGGGCTGCTAAGGAACATGTGTCTGTCCCCTAGTAGTACCGAGGACTCCCATATCTCTCATGAACTCAGCAAATCTCTCACGCTCATGCCCTTGCCTCGATCTTTACTGTCTTCCCTCACACCTACGCCCGCCGGAGCAGTCGCGCTCGCGGGCGCGTCCATCCGTCCGCCACCTCTCCACTCGTTCGTCAACATCATCAGGGCCGCACTAGCTGTGGCCTCGGCGGTTCCCGAAGCATCACTCATGGCCCCGGGCGACTTACTCCCGCCCTCGCGTTCGCGTTGGATGGCAGCGCTATAATGGGATTGCAGCTGCAAGGACGCCACCGCGGGGTGCGGCAATGGTAGGTTTATGGCGGCTTTCGGCGAGGGCAGCGGCTGCATGTTTGGGCTTGGGTTCGACACCACCGACCCGGAACAACTGCCCGAAGGATTGACCGTGGCCCATGAGGACGAAGGCGTGTTCAGCACGCCGCTACTAGAAGACTTTCCGACGCTGCTGTTGGTTTGCGTGCGTGCCAGGTCGGGCGAGAAATGTATCGAATTGAACGCTGGTGACAGGAGTGTCGGAGTCGGAGTCGCCGACGAGACCAGTCCTACCGAGTGCACCGAGATTGAAGGCGAGGATGTGAAGGATTGCACGCCCGCTGGCAAGAGAGGCCTCTTTCTCATGCCACCCATTTCGTCCATTGCGCCGTGTGATTGGCTGTGGATGTGAGGGGATGGGTATGCTGAAGAACTGCTCAACGACGCGACCGAGGATTTGCGCGAGTCTCGCAATGCCCATTCGCTCCCAGCCGTGGCGCTGGGCCGATGAGTCCGTATCTTCATCGGTGGAGCTGCGGGAGCAGGCACGTCGTCAACAGCCTCGTCTTGTTCCTCATCCTCGTCTTGCTCGTCGTCTTCTTCTTCATCGTCCAAGTCCTCATCCTCACCTGGCGGTTCGTCTATCTGCATTCTCGAACTCGTCGACGACCTCACTTTGCCTCCCAAGTTTGCATTTTCCTCTTTCAACTGCGCCACGCATCCCTCCAAGTATCTTACATATTCGATCCCCGCTTGCAGAATGGCGAGTTTATGCATCTCCACGCCTTCACACGCAGGTATCATGTCCTTTAGAACGCCAAACTCTTCATTCATTTTACTCCGCCTGCGGCGCTCGATGATGCTGTGCGCAGTCTTGCGGGCAATTTTCCTGCCCGCGGCGCTTGTGGCGGAGGGTTGTTTCCGCTTTGAATTTGTGGCAGTGGCATTGGACGCTGCACCACTGGATGAGGTCGCCGATGCTCTGTGAGAGGGAGCGGATGTGGTCGAGGTCGCGGCCGACGCGGGAGGTACGTAGCTGGCGTCACTGGCCGGAGAGGAGTTGTTTGTCGCCTGAGACTTGGGTTTCATCTGGATGATCTTGCGGGCTCGACTCGGAGGAGGAGGGAGAGCGTAGGAAGTAGTAGCGGATTCGACGTTTGATTTGACCACTCCAGAAGAGGTTCTTTTGTGTCGGGGACTTGCAGTGAGCGGTTTGTCCTGGGGCGAGATTGGCGGAGTGCTCTGTGTGAGCGCTACGGTATGTGCGGCGTCTCGGGCATGTGACGGCTTTCCGCTCTGGTGGCTCTGGGATTGTGCGTCGGTTGAACGGATTGCTGGAGGTGGTAAGGCAAAGATGGATTCCATCTCTGAAGCCTGAAATGCCTTCAAGCTTTCCAGCGCTTTCAGGTCAGATGAGCCAGTTGGAGTGGGCGGCAGTTTTGGCCGTGGCATAGTTGAGCAATGAGGCGGTCGAACAAGAGGTCCACAATCAGGAATAAATCGAAGAGTCTGTTGGATCAAAGTCAACACGAGGGGTGATCAGGTCATATAAGACGAAGAGGTCGTGATCCAGGCTTCTCAAACAGAGGCACGCGAGGAGTCTGTATCCGGGGTTCTGGGAAAGTGTCCCAACGTTTCACGGCGGAACAGAGATGGCCAACACCCTGCCGCAGCGCATAGTGAGCGAGAGGGAGGGACGAGGGGAGTATAGAGACAACGACGAGGTATTTAGTGAGGACGGTAGGGGAGAGGACTTGGAAGGATAGGGAACAACACCAGCAAAGTTGGGAAAAATAAGAACCAAGTGTTGCAATGTGCAGTTCAGTCCGAAACATCAAACGTCGAGATTTCAGGATGTGGGCACGTGTATCTAGCACCGTGAGCACACGACACCCGTGGCCGACCCTCGTGTGGTCGCCGTGATAGGTGATAGGAGCAGAGCAAACCAGCCTAACAGTGCCTCGGAGCCCTGGAGCCCTCGTGCGTGGTGGGCGGAACGGTCAGTGGCTGCTCAGGCATCTGTGACGGAGGGGCGTCTAGCAGCAAGGCCCCGGTTTGAGATTTCGCGTGCTGAGAGAGACGGATAGACAGACAGAGGAAAGCGGAGGGACGCGTGAGAAAAGGAAAAAGGTGGTGAGAGACGTCGCCCAAGCCGCACGTTCTAGCAGAAATCAATGCGATTGGATCCTACCAGAGATTTCCGCCACTTGTGCTCGGTACCTCGTGTGTACTTTATAGTGCGCACTGGCCTCACCCCGCCTTCATCTGGGCGAACAGATACGGAGGGCAGCCCGGGCTGGCATAATGCATGTGATTCCCGCCATCCGGCTCGTGGATTGTTCACGGTGCAGTGCATGATGGATCAAGATAGCTATTTTGGGGGTATCATGTGTTTTGGGATTTTCCCTATACTAGGAAGTTGTATGTCAGACGCAACAACTGGATCAATATATACTCGGTTATTGCTATCGGCGCCGTGGTCAATGGTCATGCGCGGGCAGTGCTGCCCATGTCCTCTGCTTTTTGCCCCCATTGCTAACGCCGTGCGACGGATTCCGGTCGCTTGAAATGCACCTTCAATGGCTCCCAAGAATGCGCATTGTACGTCTAATGCGAATGTTAGCTGTGGCTCCAATCGACGGCACATTCTGGCCCCAAGAGCAAAACTCACCTCTTGCACCTTCTGGCAAGTCTTCAACCCCCATTCGGTCACGCCAACCATCAAACAGCTCTCAAACATGAAGGCCATGCTGCCCTCGCCCACCTTTTGGGGCGGCAAATCCATCGTCGACGCCTTTTCAAACGTCTGCATGTCGGGTCCATGTCCGCTCATCGTATTATGTAAACTCGCTCCTGCGGGCTGGAATCCTCCCTTGCCAGCCCCCTTGGCATCATAGCTCCCCATAATCAACCCCATGAACTCGGACATGGTGTTGCGATGGTACCATGGAGGCCGGAAGGTGTTTTCGGCCACCAGCCATCGAGGCGGGAAGATGACAAAGTCCAGAACAGCCGTTCCCGCCCCATGGGGATGTGACGGCGCAGATAGGACGGTAAAGATGGAAGGGTCAGGATGGTCGTACGAGATGCTCCCCACAGGGTTGAACCGGCCCAAGTCGTACTTGTAAGGATAGTAGGTGCCATGCCAGCCAACGATGTCAAATGGGGTGTGAGACTGCTTGGCCGAGAACAGGTTCCCTCCGAATTTGCCGTACAAGGTCCATTCCGTGTTCTCGTAGTCCTCGATGAAGTCGGCCACCGGTGTCTGGAAGTCGCGTGCGTTGGCCAGACCATTGGAACCAATGGGACCCAACTCGGGCAGTTTGAAGTGGCCTTGGTACAGCTCGCAGATGTATCCTCGCGCGGGCTCGTTGTTATGCACTGTTACGTGGTAGCGAATCCCCCGCGGGATGACGCAGATTTCATTCGGTCGCACCAGCATCTTGCCAAATTCGGTTCGGATGTCGAGCACCCCATGTTGTGGAACGATCAAGAAATCGCCGTCGGCGCTGTAGAATGCCGTCTTCTCGGGCATGCTGCTGCCGCAGGCGTAGATGTAGATGCCCAGGCCTTGTTTCATGGTGGGATCACCCGCACCAGCCACTAGATGCAGGGAGTGGATCCATGACACCTCGTTGTCAAAATCAAAGGGGTCCCATCGCAGCTGATTTGGGATCGCGTTGAAGTGGGTGCCGAAACTGGGGGTAGGGGAGATGAGGGACTGCGAGGAAGAAGACGGGACAGGTTGGAAGTTCTGGTGGCTAGCAGAGGGAAGAATGCGGTACAGCCATGTCTGCTGGTTTTCGTCGCGCGGCGCAGTGAAGGCCGTGCCAGACAACTTCTCGTTGTACAGGCCGTACGGGCATTTTTGAGGAGAGTTCGCCGCTACAGGCAGCGTGCCTGGAATAGCTTCACTCCTACGAAGAACAGTGTTAGCCAAAAAGCAGACTAGAGGAGGAGATGCTAAGATCCATACTCTTTGTATCCCCCGAACCCATTCAGATATTCGTACGTGTCGGTCACAGCGAATTGGGTTACAGGCATCGTCGATGGCTTGCTCGTCGGTGAACGTATTCACGTTGCGAACTGGAAGGAGAGAAAAGAATCCAAGGTTAGCCGTCCCAGTTCTCGAGCAACGGCGTGAGAAGGTGGAGGGGAGTGTAATTAAGAGCAAGGCTGACAAGGGGAGGAGAGCCGAGGAGATGACGGAATTGACTTACTGGTGAGAGGCGTCTTGTACTTGATGTTGATGTCCTTGTTCTCCCGATGCCTTTCGATGGCTTCTTGCAAACGTTTGAGGCCCTGCATGAAGGGCGGTATTGTTGTATGACTACCTGGAGGAAAGAATGGTAGAGTGGTCAGAGAGAAGAGTGCGGAATGGTCTGTGAAGAAGTGAGGGACTGATTCCGTGGGGAGGAATATGAATGAAATGCAGAGGCCCCAAGTTGCGTTCAGCCTGAGGATGGATCATGGATTGCGAAGCGCAGGAAGTGGATACAACCCCAAAACAATAGTGCAGCGGCGCTAAGACCCAGTTCGCGAACAGGGCGAGAGATGCGATGGCCGATATGGGGGGGGACCACAATGACCACGACGACAGGGGAGAGTGACAGCGCGAATAATGACATGGCGGCCTCCCACAGACCGCAGACCGTGAACTCGCCTGGCACTCAACTGCGAGACCTGTGTGCTTGTTTGGTTGGACGGGCATCCCCGCAGGCACAGCGTACAGCTCTCCAAGTCACCATATCCCACAGTACATAAAACACGAAGGACGGCGAAGAAATTTCGCTGCAACAGGCCAAGATGAGGATAGAACGGAAGGAGTGGGATGCCCGTCCGAGAGAGGAATCGGGCCTGGCAGCCAGCGCGGCTGTGAATGGGTGAGATCAAGCCACTGGGGCCCGCGCACAGACATGGATGGCGGAATGAGGCGTAGGTTTGTCCTTTGGGCTTGGACTCTCAACAGTGCGGGATGCCTGCGTGCACCCTGCGTCAAGCCCCCGAGGTAAGTTTAGCAGCTAGCTTTAGGCACAACGACGACCGCGTAGTGGCTCTCATGGACGGTGGGGCGATCGCCAGGGCGAATTGAGACGCCCAGAGAAGATCCCGATGCCAGGCCAATGCGCCAATCCCCTGCCTCCTGTGCCGACCTTCCCGCTAAACAGCCCACCCACTTTTGGTGACTGTGGTTTTCCTGCTCAGTGACGCTTTGGCCAAATGCATTGCGCATGCACCCCTCACCACCTGGCGAACCAGCTTCTAAGCGAGGGGTGTGAGAGTGAGAAGAAGTCGTAGGGGGTCATTGTGGTGAGCTGATGTCTTCTGATCAGTGCAAAAGAAGGAAAGAAGGGTGGAAGGACGCCGTCGTCCGCTGCTGAAATTAGCTCGCCTGAGGTTGATGCTGTTTTGGTGTCGGCTGCGCAATATTCGCGGATGGACAGTCAGGTTGTAAGATGCTGGTGCTGATGCTGCTGCGGCCTGGACGGCCCTGGATGGCTGCTGGCCCTCAGTGGTTATTCTGGCCGCCCCTGGGGAAATGTATGGGCGGTCGGGCAAATCGGTCCTGGGGCGACAATCTGCCTGAAGATCTGCGGTGGATGGCCTGTCGCTGGGCGTTGAGGGGAGCGCAGGCTGCCCCGTGCAGACCCCCCTCCACGACGAGTTATGCCCTTGCACGAGCCAGAAGAGCCTACCCGGTACTGTAACCCAACCACCATTCCGAGCAGTGCTTCATGTTTCTCCAACACCAAGAACAATAGCTAACCACCATCCCGCTCTATGACGCCAGTTGATCGTCGCTCTTTGGATCGCCATCGTCATTGACTTTGTGTGGTTCTCGAATGCTCACGCCTGGTCCAGAGCACGTTGTCGGCACGGATGGCTCACGACGACCTCAGCATGGGAAAAATAGCCTGAAATCCTGGAAACTCTCCCCCAAGAACGAGTCTTGGTTCCTCAACAGATTGCAGCGTCCCTCGTATCTTCCGGGAAGTGTCGAATTCTCTAGAAGCTCTCGGCAATGAATTGCTTTACGAGGTGGCGAAAAAGCAAGCAACTGGCATCCAAGCTCTCGGAGAAAAGCTGATTTGAATTCTCCCATCCAAAGGTCAGAAAGGTCAAGGAGGCAAGTCTCGCCGGGTCGGGCGGCCGGCTGCTCGTACAACCCTCAAATGGGTCGCCTTTAGAGATTCCCCATCCCATCGCCCACTATCCGAGTCACAATGTTATGTTCAGGCTCAGCGGAATGACGCCGAGTGGCATCCAAGTCCACGGAGAGGACAAGAGGCCTGGCCAATCACGGTATCCAACAGGTTTGCGAGGAGGGGCCCCTGGATTTCAGCGGCATCGGAGTTGCGACCGGAAGGTGGCACATACATACCAAGCCATTTTGCCCTTATCAAATCTGCATAGCGGACCCAGGCAGGAAACTAACTTGAACACAGAGTTGCACAAATCACAAATATGCTGATTCTTGCGGGTAGCGCAAACTTGATTGGGCGAGTTTGAACCAACACCGAACGAAGAGCTAAGCTATCACTTACTATGCGCGTTTTCCATCCTGTCCCTCCTCCACTGTTCCAAGAAGTCCATTGCCACCTGGATGATTTCGTTGCGTTGCCACCAAGGGACGTGTTGCGTCGCATGTAGACGTCGACCCGACATCGTCGTCGTCTAACTGGAAGAGGTTTGATGCCGAGAGCCTTGTTCTGCGTGCCCGCCCCCTGAATGCAACCGTCCGACGGTGCCGAAAGAAGACGCGGATACTCGGTCTTGAAACGTATCGCTATGTCGGACTGGCTCGGATTGGGAGAACCTGAGTTCCGAGGAGAACGATGTAAGATCTTGTTAAAATCTATGCATGCGTCAAACTGGACTGTGAGGACGCGTAAGGTTCTCGGGCTTATGCTTGGACGTGAAGGGATAACGATGAGATATCAACTTTGAGAGAACACAAACACATACAATAGTTGAAAGCAATCTATTTTGCCATGGAGTTTTACGTCAAGATCTGTTTCAAGACTTGCGATGCGGGTAATTAACTATTTGTAGGCAGCGCTCAAAGCTCAACATGTTCCTCAACAGGTCCTCACAACAGATCAAGCTTCCTTCATTCTAGGTCGCGGTTCCACGAGACGAGGACCGAGACGGGCAAACTTTGGGGCTGATGTGCCTTACCAGTGGCAACTCAAAAGCGAAGCTTTGGATGCAAAAAACCCTTTCTAGCTAAGAACTCCCGAGCAATGAATGAATGCACATCCTGCACCATGGACAAAACAAGCCTGTCTCTCAGGCAAGATAAGGAGAGACAAGGCTCCAAACTCAATAGGCCGACTCCTTCCCTAGACGACAGACCCCATGGGCTCGTGCATAGGAGTATCTCGTTGCAAATATCAAAATGCTTAAATGGGGCCTGTTCTCCGCCCGCGTCCGCAGTATTACTCGAAGCTGCCCGCCTTCCAAGCCGGGAAGCCTTACAAATTCCAGCGGCAACGCATACTTTCACGTCAATCCTTTATTCAATTTTTCCCCCTCGAGGCAAGCTAGAGGTTTTTTTTCTTTCTTTCTTTTTAGAGGTCCTTGGTCCGATCATCACTCGCGCGGATCCATCGCTCCAGCGCCTCTTTATTGCGCACCCGGAAACCGACCTTGAAAGGTTTTGGCTCTGTCGTCAGCGCGGTCGGGATGCTGTTACACTCGATGGCGTCGAGGACGGGCCAGTCCTTGGAATCCCTGGCGGGAACAAACTCAAATGCCACAATCATGCGCAGGAAGGCCGTGTAGATCTCGCGGTTCGCCAAGTGCGAGCCCACGCACATTCTGCTGCCCGCGCCGTAGCCGTAATGGGGGGTCCCGCTGCCCTCTTGGTCGTTGAGATACCGTTCCGGTATGAATTTGGCGGGGTCCTTGAAGTGTGTCTCGTCGTAGTCGGCGGCCCAAGCGTTCATGTAGAAGACGCTACCGGCGGGAATGGTCACGTCATTGTATTTGATGTCCTTGATGCTGGTTCTGGGCAGGCAGACGGGGATGACGGTGAAGTACCGGAGAATTTCCTTTGTCAAGGCCGTGATGTACGGGACCTTTTCCTCAAGCAGGCATTTCTCCCACGCCTCGCCGTCTTCTGGATAGACTTTCATAATCTCCTCATAAGCCTTTTTCTGGATATGTTGACCCTCTGGAGAGGCGAGATATCCAAGACCCATGATCATGTTGCCAGGAACGGTATCAATGCCGGCCGACACCATGGTCAAGCAGATGGACTTGAGTTCGGCTTCATTGAGTGTTTCTTCAGGGTCCTTGATGATGTTTCCAGTAATGCAAGGCCTGTCGGTACCATTTGCAATTCGCTCCTTGAGCATGTTCAAGAAGGTGGTGAGATACTTATCCCGACGCTCTCGGTACTCTGCAGCTGATTTGTTCTGGCGAGAGATGAACGGCAGTCGGAGCAGAGGAATGTAGTCTTGCCAGTTATTAGATGTACTACGGAAGTTCGAGACCACTCGTTCGACGTGAACCACTGGGCGGAATTGTTAGTATGCAATCTGGAGTTTGTTGAAATAGACTCACCCTCTCTGAGCAGTTCTTGATCAATCCCTCCGTCAATCCGGATGCCATAGTTCAACGTCAAACTAGTGTTGAGGGCAAACCGATGGAAGTACTTTCTCGGATCCAAATCGAGCGTTCCGTTCATCGAATCCTTGTACATGTCCTTGATGGCGACGCAGCTCTCTAAATCGATAAATGGCATGTAGCTCTGCACCGCGGGCTTGTTCAGTGCCGTGGCTGCCACCTTGCGCCGTCTCTTGCAGGACTCATCCCAAGGCGAGGTTCCAATCGTGAAGCCCTGGCTGCTTGAAACGACGTTGTGGAAGGTGTACAGCGTCGGTCTGGAGATCAGAGCCGACTGGTTGGTGATCCAAAAGTGCTTGACCGATTCGAATGTGTTGGCCCAGATGATGCGGCGGTTGCCCAAGCGGGTCTGGAAGACCGGCCAGCCATATTCCTTTGCCCATCGAGCGGTGACACGTGCATGGTCCTGGCCCAGTTGGAGCAGATTTCCAAACAGTGGCACGCCTGGGATTTCAGGGAGGCCTTTGATCTTGGGCTGGTCGGTCGAGTTCAGATAACGGATCAGAAAGTAGCCCAGCGTGAGAAATACGAAGGAGAGAGTTGTTGGTGACAGCGTGACAAGCATCTTGGCCGTGGTTTTGGGGTCGGTTCACGCCAAACAGAGATAGCTCAATGTCTTCGAGGCGAATGTCTCTTGCCGTGATGATTATTCGGTGATATGGTCCACAGAGCAGAGGAGCCCTGCGCCTCTTCCGATGGAAACAAGACAGATATCGAATCCAACGTGAGATCAGACACCCCCAGAGGAATGTGGTAGACGCTGCTGATGCCGTGAGAACTGAAGATGGAGATAGATTTCTCAAAATCCAGACGACAGTCTTTCTCAATTATATCCTCCTGGCACGCTGCCCTCGTTGGATGAGATTCCTGGAGGAAACTCGGACAGAAATCCTCTCTCTTTCAGCGCTTACCTTCGGTAGAGTGGCCTCTGTGCAGTTGTCTCACAAGGGGCCTACAGCGAGAGGGGTCATCCGCACACAGCACACAAGGTGGAGAAGACGGAGGGCTCGCAATGTCCTCCTGGGCGGAATGAAGCCGCTTCATCGTCATTTCATCGACCATGTCCATGGCCAATAGTGCGGGAGACGTGGGGGACAACGAAACGTGGAATACGGGAGGAATCTGGGGAATCGCCTTGGACCAAGCAAACTAAGGAGCTTAGCGAGTGGGTGTACGGAGTAGCTTCCTCTCACTATGACCTACGTAAATAGTTAATTTGTGTATACTGATTGGATGCGCACTCGAGCCTCCATGTAGTAAGTACTCTACGAGCAGAAGCGGAATTGCGTGGTCACCACTAACTTTTCATTCTCTAACCATGCCAATGCGGCACTGCTATGCTGCTCAGATCTTAGGAGCAGGCAGGATCTTGCCCGAACACTCCCCGAAGCCCACAAGCCCAGATTCCTCTGTGCCGCACACCCCGTACATTGTAATAGTATCTCCGTCCTCCAAGAACTTCCGCTCCACTCCTCCATTCAGCTTGATGCTCTCTTTCCCGCCCTTTGTAATTTCGAGCATGCTTCCTTCCGTGCCTGCTTCAGTACCGCTGATTGTGCCGGACCCGAGCAGGTCTCCCACCGCCATGGGGCATCCACCGATTGAGTGATGGGCTAGCATCTGCGGAAACGAGAAAAGCAGGTTGCGGCCGTTCGAATTCAGGATGGTGGTCGTCGATCCGCTCTCCGCTGTTGAATGTCCTTGAGTCAGTCTCCAACCATACTTTGAGCTCAGCGCCTCGGGTGTCAAACTTACGTGTGATATCAACCTGTAATCGAATGTCATACACGTTGTTTTCTGCCTTCTCCTGTAGATACGGCAGCAGATTCGTCTCATTTGGGATGCCCTTGCATCGAAACGGTTCCAGTGCATCAGTCAGCACCACCCAAGGGCTGATGGTGGAGCCAAAGTTCTTGGCTAAGAACGGTCCCAGCGGAACGTATTCCCATGCTTGAATATCTCGGGCTGACCAGTCATTGAGCAGCACGAAGCCAAAGATATAATCTGCAGCCTCAGAAATGGGGATGTTGGTGCCCATTTTGTTGCCCTTGCATAGGAAAGCGCCGAGCTCTAGTTCGATATCAAGTCTCCTGCAGGCGCTGAAGATGGGTATCTTCGGGGTTGCGGCGGGATTCTCCAGGATCTGGCCATTGGGTCTTGTGATTGGAGTGCCTGAAATGACCACAGACGAGGCTCGCCCATGGTAGCCCACGGGCAAATGCGTATAGTTGGGTTGGAGGGCGTTATCGGGTCCTCGAAAAAGGCATCCAACATTGAAGGCATGGTTCTTGCCGGCGTAGAAGTCCGTGTAGTCGCCAATATGCATTGGCGTGTGCATCTCGACTTGCTCGCGGGGGATCAGGCACTTTCCCTGCAGGGGTTTGTTGCTTTGTAGCACACTCGCTAGGGATGTGTTCTCAACAAAAACATCCTGGAGGTATTTCCTCACCGAGCGATGAACCGGTCTTCCTAATGCCGCGAAGTCATTGAGAGTCGGCTTGGAGAAACACGAGACGTCAAATCCAAGCGAAGAAAATGCGCCTGATGCTGCAAATTCCTGAAGGTCCAAACAGTGTTCCCCAATAGCCACAGCCGGGTGCGGAGTGGACTTGGATGCCGTCGAGATGATCCCGAACGGTAAATTGGCCAAAGAGAAATGGCTCGACTTGGGGATCGGAAACCATGACTTGAGAGACGCCATCCTGACTGTCTGTGTTTTTTCCTTCCTAGCTCGGAGTTCTTCGGTGGTGTGAGGTTCTTCAGAAATCAATTCTGTTCTTGTTCAGTGGATTGTTTTCCCATTAAGACTTGGAGTGCAAAGCAGGAGCCCCAGTCGTCAGAGGCGGGCAGTTCGGAGGAAATTCCGTCGTCGTTTCCGGAGTCGCGGCTGCACAGACTAGACGCTTCTCAGGAGCCGATTCGTTATTTAAGTTGCCAGTCCCAGGGACTTTGGGCTGGTTAGATGGCCCATAGGGACCGCATAGCAGGGAGGCTCGTTCTGCTCGAATGGATGCCGCCAAGGGCAGTAAGTGAGGCGCCATTCCCCCCCTCAATGGCTGAAATTGGAACAACTTGGAGGTTCCTGGCCAATGCTTTGTATGAAAACGAGACAGTTTCGACTTACTTTGAGCTCCTTTCATCAACAGGAGCAGCCCTGCTGGAGGCATCCTGGTGTTCTTTTCTGTCGTGTCCTCATGAGAAAGGGCGGTGGCCAAGGGAAGGAGAGGAAGCAGTGGGCAGAGCGGGCCAAGTCCCAAAGAAAAAGGGCGCAGTCTGACAAGCACGAAACCAACGTTGCACACTGCGAGCAGGTTCAGAGCACGCAGGATCTCGGTGGGATCTACCACCAACATCCTGGATGCCGGATGCATATGTCCTTGTCAGACTGCTGCATACCATACATACTTGACGAATTCGATCAACGGCACGACTTCCAAATCAGACCATGACGACATGGCGGAGATTCTCTCGCTGGAAATCAGTTGAAAATGAAATATGAGTAAGGATGCCTCGTACAGAGGATAAGTCGTCTCGGTGATCAAGCATAGAAAACCCATTCCCCCTCTTTGCTCCTCCATCGCTTGTCGAGCTGCTGAAAGTGTCATATCTTGAAATGACCCATCGAGCCAGCATGCCCCAGACCTCATCAGCCTACTCGACGCCAAAATGGTGGAAAGAAGCTGTCGTCTACCAGGTCTACCCGTCGTCCTTTCAAGACACCAACGGCGATGGCTGGGGCGACGTCAAGGGCATCACCGCTCGGCTCGACTATCTCAGGCGACTGGGCATCGACATCGTCTGGACGTCGCCCATTTATAAATCCCCTCAAGCTGACATGGGCTATGACATCGCAGATTACAAGGCCATCGATCCCATCTACGGCTCCCTCGAGGATGTAGACAATCTCATTGTTGAGCTGAGACAGAGGGACATGAAGCTCATGATGGACCTGGTGGTCAACCACACGTCCAACATGCATCCCTGGTTCCTGGAGTCTCGCTCCTCGAGGACAAACCAGAAAAGAGACTGGTATATCTGGAAGCCGCCCAAGTCGGTCAGCGACGCCGGCGTGCCAGAACCTCCCAATAACTGGGCCCAGATTCTAGGTGAAGCAAACTCGGCATGGACCTACGACATCGTGACAGGAGAATACTACCTTTCGATATTCACCCCCGACCAACCCGACCTTAACTGGGAAAACCCCGACGTCCGTGAGGCAGTGTGGGACGTGATGCGGTTCTGGCTTGACCGCGGCGTTGCGGGCTTCAGACAAGACGTCATTAATATGATCAGCAAGGTCCCAAGCTACCCGGACGCCCCCATCGTGCTCGATCCCCAAACGCACAAATATCAACCAGGGACCCAGTTCTTCGTGAACGGGCCCAAATTGCACGACTACCTCCGGGAAATGAACCGAGAAGTGCTCTCAAAATACGACACCATCACCGTAGGCGAAATGCCGGGCGTGTCGGACGAAGACGAAATCCTCCGCACGGTTGGTGCGGAAGCGGGCGAATTGAACATGATCTTCATCTTTGACGTGGTGGACATCGACAAGCCGAATGTGCGGATGGCGCTGAAGCCGTGGGCCGTCAGGGAACTCAAATCCATCATCACTCGGTGGCAGCGGTGTATGATTGAAAAGAATGGGTGGAATACCGTCTTCATCGAGAACCACGACAATCCACGCAGCGTGACTCGGTACACGGACGACAGCGACGCGATGCGCGACAAGGGCGCCAAGTTGCTGGCGCTCTTGCAAACAACACTGGGTGGGACATTATTCGTGTACCAGGGCCAGGAGATCGGGATGCGCAACGCCCCGACGGATTGGGACATTGACGAAGAATACAGGGATATTGAAACCATCAACTACTGGAAGAAGTGCCAGCAGATGTACAAAGACAACCCGGAGCGGCTCGAGCAGGCGCGCAAAATCATCCACCTCAAAGCTCGTGACCACGCGCGCACGCCTTTTCAGTGGAACACCTCCTCCAACGCGGGATTTTGCGACGCCGGGGTGAAGCCCTGGATGCGGGTCATGGTCGACTTCAAAAAAGGCATCAACGCGGAAGACCAGATGAAGAAGAACACAGAAAGTGATGAAGATAGTGGTATTGATGACGAACTCTCGACATGGCAATTCTGGCAGCGAGGCATCTACTCGCGCAAGAACCACGCCAACGTCTTCGTCTACGGCGACTACCGAGAGATCTCGCCCGACGACCCCAACGTCCTCGCTTATGTCAGGAGCAGCGCCACCGCTACCGCTGGTGGTAGAGAACGGTGGCTGGTAGTCTTGAACTTCTCGGGCAAGGACGTCGAGTGGACGCTGCCGGACATTGTGCAGGTGGTGACCTGGGCCACCGGTACCTACGATACCAGGCACCAGCCCCAGAAGCCCCTGGAGGGCACGATTCCGCTGAGGCCATGGGAAGGATTGCTAGCCTTGTGCAGGAGTAGCTAGAAGGAAGTTAGAAAAGAAGCAGACAAACAGACAGACAGATAGATATAGATTGGTCCGTGAATTTCGAAGAGATGGATGATGTTATGAACAGTGGTCGTTTCCGCTCCGTATCGAGTCAGCATCTGTCTTCAAGGCCAGACCCTGCTTGCTAACATTGTCAGTACGGAGAAAGGCTACGCGTGCCATTATTGTTTTCACGAGCCATCAGTCAGAAGACGTATCGATCGATCGCAATCAGAACCAGGCAAGCGAACCAAGACATCCGTATTCAAGCCACCTGCCTGGTCCCCACTGCGTCGTCGTCGTCGACGATGAGGAGGGTAGTGACCTTCCCCAAGAGCAGGAACGTACCTAGGTACATAACTTAGTCTTTCATTGTAAGCGAAGGGCGTCTTCAACTTGACAGTGAATGGGTTATTGGTATAGAGATACCCTCTATTAGCAATCAACCCCAATTGATAACTTGAGCATATTGTCAACTTATCCTAGGCATCCTCTTACCGTCCAGCTTACAGTCCCCTGCCGAAGGGTGCTTGTGCTTGAACAGGACGCCCGCCAGACTCTTCCATCATCGTCCTCCCTTCTGTCAATTCGGCCGCACGCCTGCACGCTTCTTGCCATCGGTCAGCCATCTCTGGCATCAGGACACACCCAACTGCTTGGATAGTAGATACTCATGGCAGTATGCGGCGGAATTCTTCCTGATCAAGGCGCGTTGCTACCTGCGGACCAGTACAAAAGACGTCGAGCAAGAGGTCGAGTAAAGACTTGAGTTTCAAGTTGTGGTGCGTACGTTGGTCGCCGCAGAAATCAGTATGATGTCCTCAAATGCCCATAAAGGGAACGATTCCGCTCCCTCCCTGGTGACCGCCCGTCGAAACTAGAGAGGAAGCCTCGTTACCCATAGGGTTGATAGTCGAGATGTGAGACGAAAACACACCGAATCCTTCATAAGAGCCAGATATAGAGATCCTAGAGGGAGTCTGGCCATGATGCTACTCCCACAGCGTCCGTTGAACCACTTAATTTTAACGGATCCTGCGAGAACGATCCACGGCAAGGTTTTGATAGGACCACTTCGCACAGGGGTGTTCCTGCTACAGACGATAACGCCCGGCGATATGTTTCGTTTCGAGGTCGACCTCGTTCCACATCGGGATGCCGGATCGGAAGATGTAACACAAAGTTTGTTTTTAGAAATTGCCATTCCAAATCCACGGATCCGTGGAGGCGAGGCTAGTATCCAGCTCCTGTGTGGTCGTGATGAACGGGTGATGGTCAAGGATCCTTCGCCTGGTTACGCGCCAGCATTTGTCTCCTGAGCCACTTGTGCTCGTTATCGTGTCTCCCCTCAGATAGATTCTCGCGTTCCGACAGAATGGCTACCAGATACACTCCTCCTTCTTGAATAGTGGTTTCTTGCGTCTCTCGCTTAACGATCTGGGCCACAGGAGTGTCGGAACCGTGCATGTGTGTCGGGATCCACGGTTCGAATTTCTGCAAGGCCCCGAGAAAGACATACCCCTCAAGGAAGGTTTCGATGCTTTTTAGCTCCTTGCCTCTCGGAACAGCCTCCAACCCACCCAACGAGAGTGTATACGAATGATGAGAAGCATTCGGAAGCGATGAACCGGAGCATGATTGGTTGAACAAGCATCCATCTCAGGGGCGCGGCTTTCATCCGTTACGCCTCGTGGCAAATTCCGCACTGGCTTTGTCCCCCACAGTTTCTGGCAAAACCTTTGCTAGCCTTGACATGCATGACCCCGACTTAACAACAGATGAGCCACTCAAACCGAGCCTGAGGGCATGCGCCGAGACGCGCTTGGATGTTGTTGGCAAAGTATGCCACGGTGCCCGGACCGATAACCTGGACCCCGTTTTGTTGGAAGCTCAGGGACCACTACCCCAGTCTTTTCTAACCCAGGCGGGTACTTTTGCCGTTAAGTCACTCCTTACGGCAGTCGATCGACAAGGTGGTAGGGCCCTGGGACAAGCAGAAGTGCTCGCCTAGGGAAGCTGTAGAGGCCCTCCAATTGTACGTGAGAGGGATTCTTGCTCGAAACCAACCAGATTGTGCTTATTCGCGGTGTTCACATAGAGACCAAGGCCATGCACATGTGGAGAGGTGCCATTGAGATCCAGAAAAATCCAAGCATACCTAGCTTCCTAGCTCCATTGCTCCATAGCTCCATGCAACCCCAGGTCTGGGGAAGATTGACTGGACGCCACAGAGCGGAATCGACTCGTGACAGCTGTTCGGTAGTAGTTTCGGTCTGCTAGCGTATTCAGCATCAATCAATTTCCTGCATGGGGAGCCAGGTGGATAGGAAAATGTGATAAAATGCGACCAGCGCCCCGTTGAAATCTGGGCCGTCAGCAGCTTCGAGACTCGACCTTTGTGACTGTCTTGCCATCGTGACCTCAAGGTTATCGCTGGTCTCCCCTTTTTGGCCCTTTCTTCTCCCGTTCTGTGAACTGACGCAGCAATCAATCCCAATGGCGGACAAGACCATCAACAAATCCGAGATCGAGGACGTTCCTGTCGGTCAAGAGATGCAGGAGGTCACCAGCCTCAGTATCAAGGGCGAGGCCCAAGAGATAGATCGCGCTCTTGAGAAGAAAGTCCTTCTGAAGACCGATCTCAATCTTGTTCCCATCCTCTTCCTCCTCTTCCTCTGCGCCTTTATTGACCGGTATGTGTTTTGAAGATCCCCTGCCACGATCCTTCAATTGACAGCTCTCGTCCCTTAGGATCAACATCGGCAATGCCCGCATCCAAGGCTTGGAGGAAGACCTCAACATGGCGGGTCAAGACTACAACATCGCGTTGTTCATGTTCTTTATCCTGTATATTCTCTTGGAAGTCCCCTGCAACCTCATCTTGAAGAGAGTGCGCCCGTCCATCTTCATCTCGTCCATAATGCTTGGCTGGGGAATCGTCACAATCTGCCAGGGTGTTACTCAGTCCTTTGCCGGCCTTGTCGTCTGTCGAGTCGTCATCGGCGCGTTGGAGGCTGGTTTCTTCCCTGGGTGCCTCTACTTGATCTCAATGTCAGCCCGAATCAAAGCCCTCTGCATTCTGCCAGACAGTGCTGACAGACAACAGGTTTTACAAGCGTCACGAACTCCAATGGAGGTTCAACCTTTTCTTTTCTGCCTCCATTGTTGCGGGGGCTTTCAGTGGCCTTCTTGCGTACGCAATTGCTCACATGGATGGCATCGCAGGATACAGCGGTTGGAGATGGATCTTCATCTTAGAAGGCCTCTTCACTGTGATTGTAGCCGTTTTTTCATTCTGGATCGTCCCAGACTGGCCGGAGACTGCCAAATTCCTGAAGCCTGCCGAGCGGGAAGTCCTCATTCGTCGGCTGGCGATGGATGTTGAAGGTGCCAATATGAGCCACTGGAATAAGAAAACAGCCAAGCGCGTCTTCAGCGACGTCAAGATATACCTGGGGTCAGTCCACTTTTGAGCCCGTGTTTGTTCCTGGAGAGACGAGACTGACTGTACCCAGCATTGCAATGTATCTCGGTATTGTCACCACCAGCTACAGTGGCGCCTTCTTTACTCCTACCATCCTCAAACAACTCGGATGGACCTCGATTCATGCGCAGGTCATGTCTATTCCTATCTTCATCTTTGCCGCCTTTTGTGCTTTGACATGTGCCGTCGTAAGCGACAAGCTTCGCCATCGCTTTGGATTCATCCTAGCCGGCTGTCTTGTGGCAACCATTGGCTACGCAATCTTGTTGAACATGCACCAGTGAGTATCCCTAAGCCATGGACCAGTGCCGCAGTTATCCTTCTTCCACCGCTCTCTCACTCTCGAGATATATTTTCGATGCTAACAACAAACTAGCGTGAGTGTCGGAGTCAGGTATTTCGCCTTGTACCTTATCGTCGGGGGTGGATATATTGCTCAGCCAATTACTCTTGTGTGGCTGAATAACAACGTGTCTGGTCACTACAAGCGTAGTGTCAGTGCTGCAATGATGGTCGGGTTTGGCAACTGCGGCGGCATCATTGCATCGTAAGTAAATTGTAGATACCTGGAGAGCGTGACTGACAAGCCGCTAGTAATATGTTCTTAACAAGTCAGGCTCCGGAATACCCGCTCGGATACAGTTTAGGATTGGGACTGGTCTGGCTATGCGTCCTTAGCTCGGTCATCTTCCTCTTC
This sequence comes from Cladophialophora psammophila CBS 110553, assembly GCF_000585535.1. Lineage (NCBI taxonomy): Eukaryota > Fungi > Ascomycota > Eurotiomycetes > Chaetothyriales > Herpotrichiellaceae > Cladophialophora > Cladophialophora psammophila. The sequence continues at coordinate 950,081 of NW_006912935.1, read as the reverse complement.
TATATCAGGCGAGAGAACAGATTGAGAGACCAAGGTCGGCGGGATGACAGGTATAATTTGCCGGACGACGAAAAGAATAACCTCGGGGACGACCATCCAGGTTTCCGCTTTACTTATTGAGCTCTGAGTTGGGAAGGTACCTCCATCGCAGCGTTTTTGCTCCACGGGGCCCGATGCAGGACGGAGGCCTGACGTTTGATGAACTGGAGCCCGGTGATCCCAAGAGCAATTTCAATAGAGAGGTTTAAGAATGGCAATTGTAGTCCATAGATTGAATCGACCAGACGGGTACAAATGGCAGACTTCGCTGGGAAGTTTTCATCACTAGAGACTGCCTGCTGGTCTGCCAAAAAGAGAACCTCTCGTTTAATCCGGATGCTCCGTCGGAGCGCTTCCACCAGAGACGCTCAAGGAAAAGGCTGACCTGATGGCGAGAACCCGCCAGCAAACCCTCTATAGTGGAGGTCCATCAGAGCCCGGCCAGAGAAGGCAAAAACTTCTTCATTGAAGGGCTGGTTAATGCTCAGTGGTGCAAGGAAAAGCATGGACTTCACATACTCTTCTGTCCAAGATATTCCTCCTACAACCATTCTCGTCATGGGGCTGCCCATGAGTCTTGCTTCAGCCAACTCAGTCTTCGTGGCATGGGGCAGGTTTTGGGACGTCTTCTGCTCTGTGATTCGATTCGGTGTGAACGATGGGTGTTTGTGAGGTCAATTCGAGCTGTCACTTTTCCAAACCATATCCAAGTCACGTTCAAATCACACATGTTTTGTTGTCCCGATGACATCGCCTCTGACTTTGTCCCAGTCGATGCTTTTGTCTAACTCTTCATCCACCAGCCCCACAATTGTGATGTTGTCGCCTCTCACCAGGTACAAGCCATGGCTGACCTGCGAGCTAGGTTCGGGATCGTCTGCTGGTCGGATGATGCGCTCGACGGTTTCGTTAAGGACGATGTTGGTGACTTGATCGCAGGAGAGAAGGGTTCCGACAAGAGTCCGCCCATCAGCTGTGATAACCAAGACTTTCTCTGCAAGGTGGAAGGGTCAGTGAAAGATGTGGTTAATTGGGGATGAGTGCACGTACTGTCAATGTAGGTTTGCAGAGACATGGCGACAGGACGGCTCAAAAAGGAACAATCGCAGGCACGAGAAGATGTCGACCAGAGGCAGAAACAAGGAGCAGGGAGGCGCCCGGACAGCGACTGCGTGGGTCGTGGGTAGATAGATTCAAGTAAGTCAACATCCAGTTCTCTACCGTTGATTGTGAAGGAAAACTACGCAGTACTGAGTAGTGCTCGGCGAGGCAGACTTTCAGCCTGGTGCAGCCTCGTCGCTGGTCAAGTCTGGCCAGCCAACCACGATCTCTTCCATTCGGGAAACACAAGGCACATTCCGCCACCCATCGTCATCTGTAATAATATCCCCCCTCAGCTTCCTGAGATCCGTAGAGCACAAGACAGTTTCTGCTTCATTCATAGCTTTTCAGTTGGGATATTGTAACTGAAGTAACAATGGCTATGTAATCGCCCCGACGACAACCACGGACTCAACCAGTGAACCAGAAGGCCTCCAAGCATAATATATTTCCCTCCCACCATACAAAACCATGGCTGCTGTGGAAGAGACTTCGTCTTCCCCAAGTCTAGAATCACTTCTTTCACTATGGCCAATTGCCTCTACGTTAAGCCAACATCTTCCGGTAGGCGATCTCATTACTCTGGCTCGGCTGAATGTTGCGCTGCGATCTCTGCTTCACGGATTTGAACCACTCGAGGAGGACACTTCGGTGCCACCAGAAGACTCTCGTTTCGTCCGGACCGGACTGAATGTTGGCCATCACGCGACGCCCTACTGGCAGCGCCTCAAAAACCAGTCGCCTTTTGAATGCTCTTCCCGCATCCACACCAAGGGGCCCCAACCGAAGCCTTGTCGGTACTGCTCGAGACCCATCTGCGATGCCTGTATCGTCCGCTCCTCTTTCGCCCGAGGCCATGAGAACACATTCCAAAACCGAGTGCGCTATCTTTGCAAGAACTGCTGGGACTCGGGGAATCCAAGCAGAACGCAACGTTTCCCGCTTGCTGGGCCCTCAGAGTCGACGTCAAAAAGGAAATGGTACGATCCCGATGGTAGCACGAGAGACTACTGCGCCTGCACTCTCAAGGACGATGGGTGGCTCTGTCTGGAGTGTAAAGACTCGCAAAACTGGGATGCCATATCCTGTGCCGACAGAGAGTGCCACGGTCAAGATTGTAAAGAATCCTTGGACGCAGATGATAAAGATCGAAGAAGAATCTGCCTCTGGTGCAACAAAGGCCTGCCCAGGCAAATCGGAGGCACGACTCGATACTACTGGAATCAGAAGATGATTGAGGCAAGGGCCCGAAACGCTGCGTCCCGCCAGGCAGACTTGGAGGAGTACAACAGGAGACGACTGAAACTAATGAGAATGTCGCGCCGAGAAATGCGAGGCGACGAGTCCGTCAAGGGCGATCCAGACGCAGACCTCCCACAATTCGTCAGGCATCTTGACACCATCAACTATCGAAGCTACATGTCCGAGTCTGAGGCGCCGAGTGGCGATGCCGTGTACGGTTCCAAGAGAGGCTACTGGAGGTACACCAGGGAGTTTCTGCTAAGGATGAGAGGACGCTGTGGGCAAGTTTCTCCACCCAAGCCACTGAATGTTCCCGAGAATAATATCGAGGGTGGACGCTTGCGCTTCGCTCGGACCAATGCAGAGAAGGCAGAGGACTTCTCGTCCCTTGTACAGGCGCTCCCTCGCATTCCAGACAAGCGCCTGGCAAAATGGTGCACTTTTAAAGCAGTCATTCTTGAGTATCTCCTTGTGGACAGACTTAGCTATCAAGCGGCGCAACAGAACATGCATGATGACTATGGGTTTAACGCCAGCATCGAAGAATATCACAAAGTCATGCGCATCTGGAATACCCAGGACGCAATCAGGAAGCACCGAAGGAAATCACTCGATCAAGAAGTTGCAGAAGCCATTAAAAGCAAAAATTACTCCCTCGCCAAGCAGCCGCGCAAGGTTATCGACAGGGAAGCCGTCTGGCTCGATGGAGACGGTGGCGACTTGGGCTCTCAGAGTTCGTCAGAATCATCTGACATAGATCCGGGCGACTATGAGTTCACGAGTTGGCGACGAAGCAGCGCCAACCAAGAACAACACACTAACCAAGATGATGAAGGCGAGTCCGCCCTGAGGAGGGAGATGAAGCAAGACCGAGAATCATCGTCAGCGCAAGCGCTTGCCCAGCCATCATCGTCACAGCCATTGTCAAGTTCCGAATCAGCTCCTGAGCCATCAAACAGTGACGACGGCGGCGGCGGCGTCGATGACAACACGACCGTCTCTGCTCTACTTCCTCGCTCCGCGGAAGCGGCGTCAGCCGATGAAACGCCTCTTGACCCATCATTCGATGGCGTGGTTGACTCGCTGCCACACCGCGAGCAAGACAATGAGGACAATCCGCCGCCATACACGGCTAATGGTTGGGTGTGGCCCGGAGAAGAAGGCCAGAACTTATACTGAGGAGCAGGGGCTTGCTTCAGCGGTTCTCAAACACGGACATCACGAGCATCAGAATGCTGGTGCTTTCTTCAGTCCCACGTTTTACACATGTTGAGAAGGCAATGGAACCCAGTTTCGGTCGGTAGCTACCTTCATGGTGGCCTCGCACGCCACCTACAAAAAAACAGATTACGCTGCGTAAATGCCAAACGAATGAATTTATATAACAGGCTTGAGCAATTTTGTATCCTCCTCTCCCTCAACCCTGCTCGTTATTCACAACCTGAAAGCGCCAGCTTCCCACCTGCTTGCAATCCTCGATCAACGGACCCAACTCCCTCAGTTGCATAGCCCCAACCTGAGATGACAGTAGACAGGAATACTTCTTTGCACTTCGCGGCTCATCGCTAGTGATTCAGGTTCCACAATGATCTGTACAAGTGTATATTGCACTGGGGAAGCGACCCAAAACCAAGCTTCTACCTACTTCCTCCAGTTCCGTTTGGCCCTTGACAGACAAGCGGAATGCTCGACCAAGAAACCACACATTTCTTCCCTCCAAATTCAACCCTCTGTTCATCGGGATGCAAACTCAAACATCCACATCCCAACGGCCACCACTGATATACTAGCCTCTCCATTGAGACTCCCTCATAATCTTGCACTGCTAAAGCGGCTTTTGCGCTTTGCTTGTACCGCCACTGCCCGTTTCATTCTACAGTTCTCCGTCGACAGCCGACATATCGACTCAACTTCTATAGGCCATGGAAACGGCTATTCTTGGCCGAAGCCAAGCGTTTCTTCGACTGCAGTGGAGAGTTTGCTCTGAAGGGCGTCGTAGGTCTTGTAGGGCGGAAGATCGAGGCGATTGAAGCTGGCTTTTGGTTAGCACATTTATCCACAGATCCCAACAAAGACCGGAAAAGAATGAAACATACCAAGTATGACTCTTCGGTAACGCGTTAACTTCACCGGCCTTCTCAATGGTAAACCTTCTAGGGCCGTCGCTACCTTGCAAATCCTTGAACCCATTGACAGGAATGCGACTGGTGCCTGTGGCGAACTGCAACAATCGAGACTTTTGCTCGGCATCCCAAGATCGAATTACCTTCCAGAAGTTTTGGATCACTTCGTCTTGTTCCTGGTATCCGCGGTAGTCGGTGTGTTTCTTCCAGTCATCCACGTCAATGTCGGCGATACCGCCGATCAAAAGCTCGAGTTCGCGCTCGTCAAAGACATTCACGAGATCAGCGGGGATAAGTTCGTTGAAGCCGGTGATGAAGGCATTGAATTGTTCTTCGACTCGCTTCTGGATCTTCCACTCTGTGAGGAGTCTAGAGAAAGTTTAGAATCTTCACCTTAACTTTGTGGAGATCAGGGCTGAGACTTACTCGACATATTCTCTCTTGTTCTCGTTCGTGACTGCAATATCTCGGCCACCAGGTTTCAGATCAATCGTCTTTGTTTCGCCGAATTGCTCATCCTCAATGGAGAAGGTTTGATCAAGGACATCAGTGATATCGTTTTCAAGCATCCAAGTCAAGTTCTTGTGGTATTCTTCATCCACGCCCTCCATATCGTTAATGGCAACTTTCTTTCGTAGCATCATCTTGTAAAAAGCTCCAATGAAGAAGGAGTCTAGGAACCGACGGTGGAAGATGGCAAGACCAACCACTCGTCCAATGAATTTGAAGTAGTTAAGATGCTCTGGGTTGATACCGGAATGAGGATTGATTTGTAGTGTATAGTTGTCGTGCGCAGAGTATTCGAATAGACAGTAGAACGGATTGAACATTTCATGCGAGAGAAGGAAGAAGAATTCGCTGGTCAAAATGTTAGCCATGTGGAGGATTAAAATGTCCCCGGGAGAGGGGGGGCCATGGTCCCTACCGAGAGAGGCCACCATAATCTAGCCCGTCTTCTCCGTCGAATTTGATCATTAGTCGTTTCTTGAGATCAGTCGCGCTTTGGCGCATGATTTCAGCATAAGAGTCCTCGAAAATAGCGCCACGGCGAACTTTGATGTGGCATTGGCCAGAGAGGATTCTCAAAGCAGGTTGCGAACGGAAGTAGATCAGCTTCCGTCTGAAATCACGCTTGTACTGTGGGACACCTTGGTCCAAGGATGATGGCAGTCTGGGGTCGTCCCACGTTGTGGTCTTGGTGTTGTGATCAACGAAATACACACGGGCTGTGTTGGTCAATCGCATTTCCCACCCACTAGGCAATGGTCCCAATTGCGATACTGGCTGCTGTTGGATAGTGGTGTTGTTTCCAGACGGATTGTTGCCGTACATTCTGATGTATTGTTGCCTTCTAGGGTCCACCCAGGTGGTGGTCCGGGTATTGTGGTCAACAAAGTAAGCTCGCCCTTCAGGAGTGTGCCTCTGTTCCCAGCCAGCGGGAAGCTCGCCAGTCCCTGCAGTTGTTGCCCCTGTAGCCATCATTGACACTGCGTTCGGTTGCTGAGGCGAACCTCGAGATTCCTGCAAGTTGGGAGAATTGGCACCTGTACGGTCCTCGGGCAGCATACGGTTTTGGTGTCGCGTACGTTCCATCTGCATGTTGGCCTCGACGCGGTTTCGTGCTTCAGTCTCGCTCATGTGGTTGGAAGGTCTCGTCCAGGTGGTGGTTCTGGTGTTATGATCAACATAGTAAGTCCTGCCCAGGTTGTCTTCTCTGCGCTCCCAGCCGGCTGGCAATCGACCTTGACTATCTTCGAAAGAACTGAAGCCTCCAGACCTCCCAGCGCCAGTTCCGTTGGGTTGGGGTTGCGTACTATTTCCATTCACAGCAGCGTTAGATGATCTCGCTTCCCCTGAGCCCGAAGTTGCAGTCCGTGACGCCGGGCTTCTCGAGCGAACCGGCATCGGTTGATGAACATTGGTAGAGCTGCCGGCATAAGGATTTGAACCGCTCACGCTAGAAGCGGTACTTGGAGGAGGTCGGTTTTGTTGAGGCGGAGGGCTGGAAAGATTGGTAGACAGATTCACGATCAATTTCCCGTGGACGACGAGGTTGTCGGTGGACTTCTTAAGATCCTTCGTAAGCATCTCTGGTCGAGGTTTAGTATATTTTCCAATTCGGCGAAGCTACTGGACGTACCGTCTCCTCCCATTTCCAAGTCAATTACATCGCCAATGCGGATATTGATGACACCGAGGAAGCCCTGATCCTTCTTCTTGAACTTCTTTTGGTCGAAGATTTGAATCGCCAGTATGCTGTCCTCTGTGACTCTCCTAAGCAGTAGTCAATCGGTTGTCCCAGCAGTCCATGGCCACGTGTCACCCACATGTCAAAGACTTCGTTCCAGTAGGGATTCAATGTCTTCCTGATGACTGAAGTTGTCTTCGTCTGTTCTCCCGAGATGGTTGCGACGGCAAAAGGATCGGGAAATCCTGGATCCTCTCAGTAACCACATGCTTGTTTCTCGATATATCAATAACTCACTGAAGACATCTCTTTTGTACAGGCCATCAGCCGCGATGACTGGATAGGATTAGTTTCACGGCACAAAGTGGACGAAGGGAAGTAGTGGTTTGCCATACTTGTGACTCGCAGATTAGGCTCCCTGTATCATTGCAGTTAGCATCCATTGACGATCATGGGTACAGAGGGACACGGACGCTGGCAGATTTGCTTCAGGCATCTTGGTGATTCAACCACTGGGAAGCGCCCCCAGGTTCTCAGCCTTCGGACAGCTCTCGTGCGGCGGCGGGGTAACTTGCGGGAAAGATCTGTTGTGAAGAGGACGACCAAGCAAAATTTCTGTCGACAGTGGGAATAGCAATATGCGTCGAATTGAGGCAGTTGATGAACTCGACGTTCACAGGGGCGCAGAAGGCTGTTCTGATCGTATTCGCAAGGGACTTGATGGGTGACTGAGCGGCGGGTTTGGAGTGTCAACGAGGCGCAGCTCGACCAAGTGTGAGGCGCTAAGAGATTTGCGGAAGAGGACGGGCAAAGGCACACTCCACCTCACTCAAGTCATGATTGCATAATAGCTGGAAGGGCGCAATTACCAATAAGGCCACTGTCGCAGTAGCAGCCGCAACCCAGTAGTCGCGATGGCGTCCGACGCTGCTGGCAATTTGAGGTAGAACGAAAGCGATAATCAAAGTCGCAGGTTGCAAGTCTTGGGTGGGTGCTTGGTGGGTGGACGAGTGGACTTTGGCCGGGACAAGGCACCGGAACAAGGTCAAACGGGAGCCAGGCTTACATCATGCCGGCCGCCGTCCAAAATCTGAGCACAAGGTTTTTATATACACCTACGAGCACGGAGTCCAACATCGAGCAAGGAAGGATCCCGCTCATCAGGGACCAAATCCCCATGTCATTATTAATATTTATATTGTCTCAATTGTAGAGAATTTTGGTCCCCTCGCAGTGACGTCCGTGAAACTCTGCTCATATTGATTCCATAAATCTTACAAAAGGCTTCCGGCCCCCGTTGCCCGTCCAATATTGATTTGAGCAGCCCACGTATTGATGAGCCACTAAATCCTGCATGCCATCTGAGACGTGTGGCAAGTCACAGTTGACCAATGCTCGGTCCCAACATGCCGGAAAGGCTCAGCGCCAACGCTGCTTGCATTTTTGGGTGTCCCCGCGTGAACTCTTCCGCCTTGGTCACTGTCGCGTGCCTTGTTGTGGAGGACTCTATTGAAGCCGAAATCAAGAATTGCTTGATCCCCTCCTAGTATGGTGCATACCCACGGCCACGCCCTCTGAAGCCGCCCCGAGGGGCGCCTCGCGGGGCACCGTAACCACCACCAGCGAAACCTCCATACCCTCCGAAGCCTCCTCGTCCGCCGAATCCTCCTCGACCACCACGCACGGGACCTCCTCTTCCTCTGCCTCGAGTCATGCCGGGAAGGTTTGTACGTTTTGGCACAACCTGAACCGTCTTGTCAGTAACATGGTCCCAAGCCGGACCAGGATCGTTGCTAACCTTGAGATTGCGGCCGCGAAAGACACTTTCGTTCAGCACCAACGCTTGAGCCACCAGTCCTGGGTCTGAGAATTCCACATATGCATACCTGCGCGATAGTTCCATTAGCAATCCATCTCTTGCCAGGCAGCATGAAATGATTTTTCTTGAAGTCTTGAAAGAACAGCATCCAGCTCTTGAACAAGCCTTATGCATGATAGTGCTTGGAGTTTTATTTAACCCACCCCTTTGGATGACCAGTAAACTTGTCCAGGAGGATGGTGACTCGGTTTATCGATCCTGGTCCGCTGGCGAAGTGTGCTTGGATCTCTTCAGGGGTTGCACCGTAGTCCACATTGCCGACAAAGATGCTGCGCGCGTCTACATCCTCCCTATCTTCTCTGGGCATGTTCTCTGATGATTGTTCAAGGTGACTTTGCATCTCTCGTAGTTTAGCGGCTTCTGACTCCATCTCGGCGACACGCCTCTTCATGGCGGCAATCTCTTCCTGTCGACACAGATGAGTATGAGGCCATCTGAACACAGGATGGCCTGGCAACCACGGGGGGGATCTATCCTTACTTCTTCCTCGCCACCATCTTCGTGGCTCTCTTTGTGCTCATCTTTGACATCAAGGTCGTCAGGCATCTTGGACGTAGGGGTGAATGCGAACGTGGTGATTGTAGGATAAAGTCAAAGGGACCGTGCGGACGGAGTCGAGAAGTTTCTGTTATATGTCCAGCAGTTGGGTGAACGGAGTCATATGATAATGGAGGATCGGTGAGTGCAGGTATGCGGTGTCTCGGGGAACAACAAAGGAACCCCGCGTCGGGATAGAAGTGAGACTGGCCTGGAGGCTGAGAATGCAGTGACGGGTTGATGAGCGTTCACAGCAGCCACGGACGCGAACAGACCTCGAAGCCCATTTGAGAGCCGCAATCTGGTCCCTGCCAAGGCTCAAGCCCGTGAACAAAGTCGTCGCTGCTCTAAGCAAGTCCCGTGAAGTGATGTCAGAGCTCTGTCGATTGTGTCCGGTGGGAGGGAAGGTAAAGCGAAGAACCGTCCCGCCGTCCCGGCATCAGAGCCGTCGATAAGTGCCGATCCAAAGCATAATACGGAGTCTTCAATTTTCTTTTCAACTACTCTTTCCTCCTTCCATTCAACAGATGGTCGATTTAATCATCGTCAAGGAGTTGATAGTCGTGTCATGACGAGCGAGAAGGATGGGGAGATCTCAGACCTGAGCGACTCACTTGGGCAGCACCCTGAACCGGCTCTTAATTATGCATTTGTTCACACACCTCAGCCCAGTGATAGCAAGCGGGATCTCACCTCGACATGCAGGATTATTGGCTGCTTTTTTGTTTTCTTCATCACCTGGGGTGTCGCCTCCTCATTCAGTGCCTATCAAGCCTTTTATCAGAAGGACTTGCTTGCCTCCCACACACCATCTGTTATATCATGGGTCGGCACAGTCCAGGTGTCGTTGATGGGACTCACGGGGATCGTCTCTGGGGCTCTCTATGACCGAGGCTATATTCGAACGTTGTTGATTGTCGGTGGCTCAATGGTCGTTTTCGGTTTTATGATGCTCAGCTTGGCCAAAGAATACTATCAGGTCATTCTGGCCCAGGGTGTCTGCATTGGACTGGGTAAGTAGTCAGCAACTGTGGATTCCTTTTATGTGTCGTACTGACCAGAGTATCAGGCAACGGAATGCTGTACATACCCTCGATAGCCGTGATCAGTCAGACCTTCACCGCCAAGCAACGGCCACTCGCTATCGGAGGATCATCGTCTGGAGCAGCCATCGGAGGCATCGTCCTGCCCATCATGTTCCGTCACTTACAACCGCAGATCGGCTTCGGGTGGACCAATCGCATCTTCGGCTTCATACTCCTTGGCATGGTCATAGCTACTTTCTTCCTGCTCCGGCCAGATCCAACATATAGACGCCCAAATGGACAACTATTCGACCCTTCTGCCCTCAAAGAGCCACCATTCGTGGTTCTCTTGGTCGGCTTATTCTTTGTCTTCCTTGGATATTGGGTTCCGCTGATCTACATCACACCATATGCCCAGTTCTCCATCAAAACGAACGTCTCATACGCGTTTTATCTCCTCGCCATTCTGAATGCGGGAAGCTTCGCGGGCCGGATCCTCCCTGCCTTCGTCGCACACAAGTTCGGCCCCGCAGTCGTCCTTTCAGCCGGCAGTATCAGTCTCGGGATATTGATACTGGCGTGGATCGGGATTCACAGCATTCCCGGCGTCACCATTTGGGCGATTTTGGTGGGTTTCATGGCAGGCATTACAGTGGCAATCCCTGCCGCGGTCGTGCCTCTGCTCTCACCTACACCGAACGTTGTGGGTGCAAGGACCGGCATGGCCTGGTCTGGTTCTGCGTTTGCAGGCTTGATCGGTGGACCTATCGCCGGTGCCCTTGTCAATACAACGACGAGCAATTACGCACATGGTCAAGCCTTCGGAGGCGCGGCCAGCTTATTTGGCGGCTTGCTGCTAATGTATCCTGCATTTACCATTGCCAGGGGAAACAAGCGTTATCAAAAAACGCGACCACCAACGCATGACGTTGAGGTTTCGTCTCCATCTGCCCAGGCCGACCAGGTGACGTCGGCATAAAATGCTATAGGAGCTCCCAATATCTTTGCAGACATCCTTTTACGAGCCACACTCACAAGTTCGGTCATAGCTTTGCACCGTGAAGGTGCCGAATGCAGACCAAGTGGTGAATAGGTGGCAAAGTCAGGACTCCGGCACGGACTGAGGGTTTCGTACTATGTCTTGTCAAGCTGATTTGCAAATCTAGGATAAATGGCCGCATCCGACAGATTTCAGGCCAGCTGGCATATATGTATTCATCCCTGTTGATATCCGAACTAACAACAGATGGTGTGTGCAAAACCTGTGCTCGGAAGATATACATAGATTTAGATATAGAAATCTATATAACTTCAATGTCCATACCATCACGCAATGCAATCTCGCATCTCAACCCTTTGCTTTTCCACCCTCTGCTAGACCTTAGCCATCCAGCGCCAGCGCCACCCCAAGCAAGCCCACCGACTCAACACGAATGTCCCCAACGACACGCCCGCAACAACACACATAAACCCAACCATGATCTCCGGCCCGGCGGCCTCCACCAGCTCCCCGCTGATGGGAATGCAGACCAGCGCCGCGAGACTGCCGATGAAATAGGACGTGCCGTAAAACCGACCAAACTGGTCCGCCTCGCAGAGCTGGCCTATGCACGCCGGTGTAAGCGCCATCCACGAGCCGGTGCCGAAGCCGAAGAGCGCGACGAAGACGTACAGTGCCGCCAGGGAGGTGTGGCCCAGCGGGAGCCAGATAGCGAGCATGAGGATCAACGTGAAGACGATCATGAAGAGGAGCGTGTTGAAGCGGCCCACGAAGTCGGACACGTAGCCGGGGATGATCCGTCCGAAACACGACGAGGCGTTGAGAACTGAGATTATGTAGAATCCTGTGTCGGGCGGGAATTTGTCGCCGTAGTTCGCGTAGGTGGGGAGAATACCCAGGGCGCCAAACAGGACGATTTCGAACCCAAATACACTGATCGTCAGAAACGTAAATTTCAAATCACCAAACAATCCCAACGATATAATTGCTTGTTTCCTTGCTTCAGGAGATGGCGGCAGGCGTGGCTTCATCAACACATTCGCGATTGCCAAGCATCCCAGGAACAAAAATCCTAGGATGCGCATGGACCATGCATACCCATATTTAGGGAGCGTGGCCCTCAGGATCAGGGGAATGGTCACACCGCCGAAGCTCGATCCCACCATCGCAATCCCATGCGCGAGCCCTCTCTTCCGCTTAAACCAGTGGCTCACCACGGCCAAACTCGTCGTAGTCAGCGTTGCACCCGCGATCCCGCCCAAAAATCCAAGGCAGAGCAGAAATTGCCAATACTTTTTACATTGCGCCAACAGAAAGACCATAATGACGTAGCTTGTACTCCCCGACAATGCAATCCATCGTGGTCCGTACCGGTCAAAGAGTGGGCCAACCCAAATGCCCAGTCCTAGGGCGAGGTAGACAAAGACAGAGGGGATCCAGCCGATGTCACGGGACGTGTAGGTCGAGAGTTGGTGCATTTGGAGATATTCTTGAATGGTACCAATGGATACCATGAAGCCAAATGAGGCAAAGAGCGCGAGGAAAGCACCGGTTAGGACGAGCCAGGCCTGGAGGCCACCTTCTGGAAAAGGGTCATTTGGACCATGAGCTGGTTCTGGGTCGTCTAGATCGAACGTGGTAACTTGTTGCTCCGCATCGCTATATGTGTAGGGTCCTTTCTCTGTGTCGAGGGTAATAAGTGTTGTGGCCTCGGACCTTGCATGTTTCGGCACTGTGCCGCTCCCGGCAGGAGATACTTCGTCTTGCCTTTCTTGGTTATTAGACTCGACCTGCTGAACGACAGGAAGTGATGCTGCGTCCATCGAGATAGGGGTGGACGTCGAGTCCGTCAGTCGTAGAGAAGAGCGAAGCAGAAAGCAGTCGCTCTTTGCAGACCCTTTCAATTTAGCTAACTCGTGATCGTCATCACGCCCTTTGAGCAACTGGACTTGTCGACCAAAATTTGTGCACCCAAAAAATATGTGGGGAATGCAGGTGGAGAGAGAAAGCATTACCAAGCCGCTCTTCTCCGTCACCAAAGAGAGTCCTCGAGTCTCCATAATACCAATCTTACCCTAGGGCAACATGCCCACGTCTATTCCGGTGCAATGCTGTAGTCAGAATGCTGCTTTTCGCCAGCATGTATGCAAGGCACGGTGTTCGGGAAATATTGGCATCGGGAGCATGCCTTGTTCATTCCCCGATCCGTCTCGCCGTTAACCGAAGACCAAAGCAAATCCAGTCCACTCATTTTCTGCGGCTCAGACTTGCCTTTTGTCAACCTTCATGGGTCGACTCGGCGGTTACAGGCGCACCCTGGGGACCCCTGCAACCAGCTCAAGTCTGTTGGACCTCAGAAGTATCTGTGGACTCTCATCATAGCCGCTCCTTCAGTCCCACTCTGACCCTTGGGTTGGAACTGGTCGATTAGCCGACGGCGTTTCCCGTGTTGAAATGCTGCTGAGAAAATCAGCCTCCAATGGCCAAAACGTCCGTCCCCTTTGTCCTTCCTTGACCAACATCCATTTTTGCAGTCCTGGCCCCGAATTGGATGGCCCTCTTCCTTTCTGAAGCAACACTCCGCATGCCTAGCTTCCACATAGCTAGTCTCAACAGCATCTTTGAAGGTTCAAGATCCTCGGGCTTCTCGACACGGCCGACTTCCTCGTAGTGCTTGGGAACCCTTTTTGACGATCTGAAACCACACTTTTCCCACACCGGAAGACCTAGAGAAAACCTCACCAAATCTTCATCTAGATAAGGGTAACGCACCTCTTTACCCCAATGACTCATGACCCGGTCATCCCGACCCAAGTTGCGAGATCCGATTCGATTGAAATCTAGCTCGAGTTCCTCTGCCAAGGCAGCAAATGCTCCCCGACCAAAGGCTGCAGCATGTCGCGAATATCCTGCATATAACTCATCTGCTCCTAGACCGGAAAGCAGGACTCGAGCGTGGGAGGCATAAAGCTCCTTGGTTGTCTGCTGTACCTCCGTCTTTTTGAATAAATTCCCTACTCCCTGAGCAGCAAAGAAGAGCGCCATGGTGATAGACAAATCCATCTCCGTCTTGTGAGGGTGCATGAGCCGTTGAATCCTGGCTTTATAGGCTTTTGAGTGCTGATAAGGCACATCAACTGCCACGAACCTCCACTCTCGGTCTGGGCATGCTTCACAAAGTTCTGCAAAGCTGGAGCGACCGGTGGCCCTATCGGGACAGAGCTCGTAGGGCGAATCTGTGGTTTTGTTCGTTGCCGCCATTGACCGTGGGTTTTCAAAGGCCACATTTAACAAATCTATAGCTTCCGATTTGGGCAGAAGATCATGCGCAAGGCGAGCGAGCAGTGTACAGTCTAGACCTCCCGAAAAGAGTATGGCGACCTTCGTGGACTGTGGCATGATGTGATTGTGGTCGTGATTCGGAATGTCCAGAAGTCTTAGTTCAAGAGCACCAGTCAATAACTCCAGGAAGCGGTCGACACTCCTCGAAGTCGGAATCAATTCAAGAAGCTCCAAAGGACCGGCCTTGTTGATTATGGGGGACATGTTCTGCCATGGAAGCTCGCCCCGAGTTATTTCACCGTGCCCCAAAGAGATAAAATGGATTGCATCTGTGGACACTTCTTCGTCCAGCACATCGACAGGCGGAGTGCCGACGCTACACAGCGTCAGTGAGTCTTCATCGCCATGATTGGTGAGCAGAGAGCGGCGCCCTAGCCGATCTCTCCCATAGTAGACGGTTGAACGAGGAGCATCGTAGAAGACGAAGGCAAAAGGCCCGGCTATGTTTGTCAGCGCCTGAGCAATGCGCTGCTGGTAGCCACCGCTTTGACTTGAATGAGAGGCACGCAAGAGAAGATCAAAAATCTGCACCGAGTCATTTCCTTCCACTCTGACTCCATCCACTTTCCACGCCTCGCCATTCCAGCAGAGGATGGACCCTGAAGCGCGATCCTGGAGGGGTTGGCTCTGGACAGAATCTCCTCGCAATGCTAGGACGGAAGAAACAAATGTGAGGTGCAGTTCGTCCGATCGCGGAGTAGGAAGTCTGACATCCAGCTCTCTGTAGCTGTCTGGTCCACGTGCGTTGAGCTCGTCTACCGTGAGAGAATCGGGTAGAATAGGACGGTGTTTCGCAATGGAAAAGAAGATGCCGCACATAGAGGTGCCTGTGTGCTGGACGCAAAGTAAGAGAGCTAGAGCACAGGATGATTATACGTCGTAAATGAAAAAGAAACTCGGCCGCGAAACACATGTGACCGTGCCAAGAGATACGGAGGTCTGACCAATCAGAAGCCTGCTGGGCCCGATTCGCGTCCAAGTGCCCACACCAAGCCACATCAACCCTTCGGCTGCCAGCAGCTGCATGATGCCGCTCGGGAAACTCAACTGCCTGCGCCTGCGCTGGCGGCCTTGCAGTATCTCCGACGTTATCCATTATGCAACGGCTGCGGCTGTCATCCCAATCCTTGAGAAAGGGCATCAGAGGAGTTGCACTTTCACCAGAGGAGCGTCTTCGACCTTGCGCGTGAAATTTCCTGCACCTCTCCTTTTCACACGCTCCTCCTTTCTCGGTCAAGTGGCCGACCTTCTCTTCCCGTCGCGTGACGCTTGTCAGCCTATCCATCATTCATCATGAACCAACACTAGATCGGCGATCCTACGAGTCTTGAACCCGACGTCTTGAAAGCATGCCACAGATCCTGTCACCCTGTCAACGCCTACAATAAGACAGTTGTCGATGTCACCCAACAGCAACCATGCAGCCATGGATGCCAGCGAGAAAGCCGTTTCGTCGGAAACCCCGTCGCCCAACCTCGTAGATCTGGAGCCAGAAGGGAGTGACGTTGCTATGGAGCACAAGATCTCGAAGGATGCATGTTCAGAAAAAGGAAAGGATCCAGAACTGGACGTGACAGACAGGATACCAGATCTCCGAATCCATGATTCCAAGACCAAGAGCAATCATGTCCTTCCACCGAAACTTCTGCCATCCACGCCTCCTCCACCTGAACCCCCCGCGGAGAGTGAAAAGCCGTACCTCGATCCTACACCCAAAACCCCGGCGATATCGAGGCATCCATCTATGAGAGCGTCAGGTGAAGAATATAATGAGAAAGATCCGGCTTATAGTCAGGAGTCTCGGGACAATACTGGGGAAACGCCTTACCAGAAGTCCAGCAATGACCCTGATGTGGAATCGACGTCCGAAATACAGAGTATCATAGATCAATTCGATGATGCGTCGGCAGCACCTTCGAAGGAATCAATCATGTCTCCCCGACACGAAATGACTGGGCCTATTCTAGGATCAAGTGGCAGTTTTCCACCCAGAAGGTCAAGCCTGGAACCACTTCGATCTAGAGACATGGACACGTTGGCATCGCCGATGATCTCCTATCATACAGAAAAGCCTTTGCCGTCGCCGCCTTTGGGGGTTCTCAGTCATGATTCAGGTCCCCTGAGAAGTCCTCCGATGAAAAGTCCAGCCCAAGCCTCGTCGCCCTCGCACCCGATGCAACCACCTCCTCCCGAACCTGAGCCTGAGTTGCCGTTTGATTTTCATCGATTTCTGGAGCAGCTGCGTCACAAATCTGCCGATCCAGTGGCCAAATTCCTACGCTCCTTCTTGACCGAGTTTGGAAAGAAGCAATGGATGGTCCACGAACAGGTCAAAATCATTGGTGATTTTCTAGCCTTCATCACAAACAAAATGGCCCTTTGTGAGGTATGGCGGGAAGTATCTGATAATGAGTTCGACAATGCCAAAGAAGGGATGGAAAAGCTTGTGATGAACAGGTTATATTCGCAAACATTTTCTCCCGCAATACCACCGTCTCCTCCGGTCGCGCGATCCCGGTCCAGGGGAAGAAGGAAAGAGTTAGAAAAGTCCCAGGCACCGGGAAGACGCGGTCAGCATCAAGAAGACGTTGAACGAGACGAGATCCTAGCCCAAAAGATACGGATTTACAGCTGGGTGCGAGAGGAGCATCTCGACATAGAGCCAGTCGGGCCAAATGGGGAGAGGTTTCTTAGACTGGCACAGCAGGAACTCCTCAAAATCAAGGGATATCGAGCGCCTAGAGACAAAGTCATCTGCGTCTTGAATTGCTGCAAGGTTATTTTTGGCCTGTTGAAGAATGCTAAGAGCTCCGACACTTCGGCAGATTCATTCGTGCCGCTTCTAATCTATGTTGTCCTTCAAGCTAATCCAGAGAACCTTGTGTCGAATATCCAGTACATTCTTCGATTCAGGAATCAGGACAAGCTTGGGGGCGAGGCGGGCTACTACCTCTCCTCCCTATCAGGAGCGATACAATTTATCGAAAGCCTAGATCGGACGACCCTGACAGTCAGTGATGAGGAATTTGAACGCAACGTTGAGAACGCTGTGGCAGCGATCGCAGAGCATAATCGTCAGGCCGAGCAACTGAGTCCGCTTGCCGTGACTATTGCAGAGAAATCAGCACTTGCCGAGCCCGAGCTCACACCACGAAATTCGATGGATGTGACATCCAGCAGCCCTATACGCAGAGATCCTAATCGGCAATACAGCAGCTCGGGAGACGGCTCCGACGACAGTGTAGCAGGTCTTTTGCGGACCATCCAGAAGCCTCTTTCCACAATCGGACGAATATTCTCAGACCAGGACACATCATCTCAAGAACGCAGACCGAGTCCAGCGCCTCAAGCGGCTCCGAGGCTGAACCCGAACATGTTTCAACCGCCACCAGCTCATGGTGGCTCGGTATCTCCTTATGACGCCCAGGAAGCGGCCGCGAGACAGGCAAGCGCGGAAGCCGCGGAAGCTCGACGGATCTCAAGAGCCGAACATAGGACTGTGGTCGAGACCCTATGCGGCATGTTTCCAAACCTAGACAAGGAGGTCATTGATGACGTAGTGCGACAAAAGGAGGGAAGAGTGGGACTTGCTGTCGATGCTTGTTTGGCTCTGACAGCTGGAAGTTGAGTCTGAGGACTACCAGATGCCATCGAAATCTTCAAGGAAAGGAAAAGAGATCACATGAGCCTGCTCGCAGGGAGAAGCCGCAAAAAGGCGGCGGCTTCTAAGTTGACAGAGGGGCTATATTCTTCCTCTTAGCTAGTAAGTGGTCCTCCAAGCATGGCGTCCTCTGTAGGGTTAACGATAATACCTAGATGCACCCACGGTTCGCCCCGTGTGTTTAAGTCGGTACCCACTGCAAGACACTAATCCCCATGATCGGCAACATTGGCAGAAAGAGCGCGTCATCTATCTAGATTGGCCGTATCGTTCGATGGTTGCACGGTTGCCGTTGAGCTTGGGACTGTTTATTTGACGGACAAGGCGAGCCCTGACGAAGTCGCAATGGTTACCCGGCATAGGATGCCAATACCTTTGCTATAGCCACCGATGGGCGAAGGGTATCCCACAGATGGATGGGCAAGTAGAGAACAAAGAGAATGCGGCCTCGAGCGAGCGCAAGATCCCATTTTCAACTTTGATTCAACGCCGGACTGGTGTTTTCAGCGTAATATTTTTTCCCTGTTCTGAATCCTATCCAGGGCGGTCTCCGTCCCTGTTATTCTTCGGTATGTTTCTCTGCCAGACCATGCCATGCATGACTGTCTCGAACTTGGATCCGCCAGACAACATGAACCTTCCGTGGACAAAAGAAAATGAAACCCAAAATTGCGCTGAAGAGCTATACCGAGGTGTGTCTCCTGGTAACAGCCAGCAGGCAGCCAGGTCGGGCTGCACCACCACTCAACATGGTACAACACAACACCACACAGCATGCCGAGGACAGGACTCCGGTTGTTTCTGACATTGCTCGCCATGGCCGGGCCTTATTTCTGACCTTTCTGTCTTGTTCTTTTAATTTTTCTGTTTGGAACAGCCGATCGATCGATTTCCCTTTCTTCTGTTTGCATTTTCTGGTTGGAGCAGCGGATCTGTTTCTCCGCCGCATTCGTCGGTTTCTGGTTTGATTATTTTCTGATGGCCGTACATATGTTCGAATATAGTATAGTATTTCTCGTAGCGAGGCGGGGTGCGCTTTCTGGTTAATTTCTGATGCCTTATGTTCGAATATAGTACCACTATTAGCGAGACGGGTGGGTTTTTTGGGCCAGCGGGTCGTCTCGTCCGGTTAAAGGGCCGGGGGCTCTTGTTCGCATTTGTAGATACGTGGAACAAGGTCGCGAGAGGGACAGAGAAGAGCGGGGGAAGAAAAGAGCGCCCTGTCCCCCATATTCCATTTCCATTTCCATTTCCATTTCCATTTCCATTTCCATTTCCAATTTAAATCGGTGTTTCTTCTTTGGTCTTGTCTTCATTGTCGTGGTCGCATCCTGGTCTGGAAGGGCTTGGTAACGAGACTCTGACTCCTGGGGAAAACAAAAGACACAGAAAGAGAGAAGGGTTACCGGTCGGTATTCACGTCCACCTGATCGAGTTCTCTTTTTTTCTGGCCTCTTGCGTAGAGATAGTTCTTCGTCTCTCTCTCGTCTGCTAACCTCCCGCTTCCAAAGCCGTCTCATCGCGCGAATATGGTTCAAGATCCAGCCTCCGCCGACGCGGCTAAACCGGCGATTGTCATCGTTCCGGGCTCCTTCTCGCCTGCATCGTTCTACACCAACGTAGTCGACGCGCTCCACGCACACGGGTACGAAGCTATTGTCGAAACCCTCCTTTCCTCGTCCCGCTCGCCCCTCAACGACGAGAGGGCGGCGACCATGGAAGAAGATGCGGACCTCTTCCGCCAGATCGTCCAGGATCTCGCGGATCAGGGAAAAGACGTTGTTATTGTGACGCACTCGTATGGAGGCGTCCCGGGGACGGAGTGCTCAAGGGAACTCTCGAAGGCGACGAGAAGAGCGATTGGCAAGCAGGGTGGGATTTCGAGATTCGTATACGTAACCTCAGTGGTGCCCACGCCAGGCCACTCGTTGAAAGACCTTATGGGAGACCTGGTTCCATCTTTTCTCCAAGTCGAGGTGAGTAAGAGAGTGTTTTTGGCGACTGCGACATTCGGGTTCCTCGCGCTGTTCTCCGGGATGGCCTTGTCCAACTGGCTGACTGACTTCTTCTGCGTCGGAACAAACCAGGGCGATTTCATGAGCCACGTCATCGAAGAGAGTGCAAAATTGACGTTTTCGGACTTGCCGTTTGAAGAAGCAAAGGAGTGGGTGAAAAGGATGCCATACCACTCGGCTGCTAGCTTTGACGGCAAGCTCACGTACCCCGGGTACAATCATATTCCGGTCTCGTTCGTCATTTGCGAGAAGGACGTGATTCTACCGCCGGAATTTCAGCACTCCGTGATCGACGGCATTGAGCGGGAGAGTGGCAAGAAGGTAGATGTGCATACGTTGAATACCGGACACTGTCCCAATGCGAGTGCTCCGGAGGATCTTGCAAGCGTCATCATCAAGGCAGTGGTGACAGCGGCTTGATTTGTTCAGACTGGGGAGAATGCCTGGCCGAATCAAGGGGTTTGACGGATGATTTCTAGTAAAACAGATAGCCCCATTTCGCTGAAAATTCCTTCCCAATCTTCCATGCGGTGGGATCCCAGGACGCAGCACCGGGGTTCAAGGTAAAGCTCGTCAGGCAGAACAAGTCGGCAAGAAATTCCTCCTCATTAATGATGCCCATCAGCGTGATCATGTTGTCTCTCATTTTGGGAAACGGGAACCGGTCAATCCAGGTAGGGTGGATCGTGGTCAGTTGCAAAGCTGTAGGACGTAAAGACTCTGGGATTTCGGGCCCCACGGTGCTGGATTTGCTGGGGACGACCACGGAGCATGCTATTCCCATCTTTTTCAAGATAGAGCGGCTCTGTCAGCCGTTGCCTGACACGAAAGAAACCATGAAGATACAAATGATGCCAGTTCCGGGGCGACCCCGTCCGTGCCAAGAAGAGAACTTACCATTGCACCGTTCTGATATAGAGCTCCGTAGATGGACCCGGAGACAAAAGTGGTTACAAAGGTATCTGGCTTGCTCGTTGGTACAAGCGCCTGATAAAATGCGGGAAGTCGAGGCACTTTGGGTACAAGACACAGCGGGTCCTCTTGGTTGCTGCTGCTGCTGCTGCTGCTGCTTGGTGAGGGGCCTGAATTGCTGTCGCAGCCTCGACTGTCAGGACACAATGCCTCAACCGACTTTTTGGCCTCCGCTAGGCGTTTTCCTATATCGGAAATTCGTCAGTCAAGGCGTCGACCAATTCTGTGGCGAGAGTGGTTAATCGTAACGAACTCCTTGCTCGCTGGGCCAGCCTGTCCTGGATTTGCTTCCTCTTTCGCGGATCCTGGACACCAAACCAGTTGTCGTCTTCAGCTCGTGCTCTTCCCATACTGAGGGGGACGGTTCCTGGGTGCAGAAGACAGGTTGACTAATCAGTGCAAGCGAAGGCGAGAATATTGCGGGTAATGCAAAGAACACGGGGCGTTTCGTCCTAGTGATAGGGTTCGTCGAAACGAGATAATCAGGAAATGGGATGAACAGGGAGGATTTGGGTTCTGTCTCCGACTCTTGGCCTTTAGATGCCTCTACTGGTTAGAGTGAGACTAGCTCGTCCAGTCGAGAGATGAGAATGGGCGTGCTGGTATGGACCATGGTGTTGAGATGGGTTTTTGTGTAGGGGATTGAATGGTGTTGTGGGTGGTGTGTTGCTAAGCTGGGGAAGCACTGTAGTCACTGCACCTCTTGGTAGAGTCGTTATTACTAAGTTAGTTTGCTGCCCCTCCCTAAATTCTGACTTTACTCGCTCCCATATACAGGCATTCTGACATTGAGAAATCGAGCCAAACGTTACAGTCGAGGCTCGGAAGAACCACGCTGTATGAAGTCGACATTCCCATCAACTCCTCTTACCTGACAGTCCTGGCTCGGATTCACCCAAGCAACACCCATGGCCGACTTCTCAACGACACCAGCAAAGTCAAGGCTCCATCTGCCTACCAATCTCCCTCGCGCCCCTCCTTGTCCCAGATCATGTGGTTCGAAAAATCAAAGGGGAGAGAAGGCTGCCAGGCCGCGCTCCATGTTTTAACTGGCGTCCGGAGAACAGTGCGTTTATAACAAGGCTGATAAGGAAAGGGACATTGAAAAGTCTGGGGCTGGAGGCCTGCTCTTGCTATTCTCTCCGATGCACCTTCGACACGTGTGGCCGCGTTCGGATCCGAAGCGTCAACGGTCGTTGGTCAGGTTGGTGGTGGGGGTCGCCTAGGGTCGACTGGCCGGAAGCTGGATAGTGGGTGGACTGCCCGCCGTTTGGCGAGGCCTTGCAGCTTCCCGCCTAGACAACTGCAGGCACGGCGGGCGTTAAAATTTGAGAAGAGCCCAGAGAGAAAGTCAATCTAGATCGACATTCAGGACGAGAGGTGCGGCGATGCCATCGCGGACGGGCTCTTCGAAACGAGAGGGCATCCGACGGTTGGGATGCGGCATCGCGATGGCCCCTGCCAGGTGCCTTGATACGAGCCTGGGGCGAGACTGATCGACTCCTCCAACGGGGAATCCCTTTGGGCCGTGTGCCTTCAATTCTGGTTTGGTATTTATCTTGTTTCTTGGAAAGCCTGGGCTCTCCTGACACTCGGGTTGCCACCCCCGGATACAGACTCCTCAAATCCCACCCCAGATGGGTTCATGAAAAAGATGGCGTTTGGGCTTTTAATTCAAGGTTTGGACGGGGATTTTACGGAGTCTCCATGTCTTTGGGAAGTCGCCCCGAAGCAACGCCGCCATGTTTCTTCTGCAAAGCCTTTCCCTTGTTTGTCCACCGCTCTACCGTCCTCCGTTGCCTCATTCGTCAGCTTACTCTCACTAACTTTGTCGCTAAGTATTACGCTCTCGCTCTGTGAGCACCATCTGACGTGGAGCAGTTTGCCTCCAGCTTTTGGCAGCGCAGGCCAGCCCCCTGGAGCCCCGGAATAATTGGCCCAGGAAACATTTCTCCCCTCTTCCGATGCTTACTAGGTATGCTCCTCTGGCTATGTCCTGGCAATGCACCAAGTTCAAGCCCTATTTCCGACTCGGTCCGAATGGCAATGCACATGGGCTGGGCTAAGCACCCCCTTGTCTACGGCCGGTGGGAATGAGCATACGTAGATTAAGTATTATTGAAACCCTGGTGACGGGAATCGGCAAGAGCACAGCCTCTAGTTCGCTAGTTTGGACCTCTTGCTATAAACCCTTTTCCGTCCTTCTCTTCTATTTCTCCCCCAGCAGCATTGGAATCCTTTGCCGTCTCCCATATCCGAAATATACCGTTCTTGTCTAGTCATTGGGTCTCTTCCAGCGTCAAAGCAAGTCCAGCCATTGGGATTGCATATCTCGAGCCATTTCGGGCACCATGTCTTTTGTTGACCTCCTCTTTCCACAGAAAGAGCTGGAAGCTCTGGGAAACAAATGGCATGAGCCAGCTCCCAAGAGGAGGAGGCTGGATTCGGGGAGTGTTCAGGTTGTGAATGAGTCTTTTGGACGTCAGCAAAAACAACTCAGTGAGCCGAGCTTGGAACAAAGGCGCCATCGGTTGTCGACACCGGCATCAATCCAATATGGAAGACCGTCGTCATCCTTTGAGCATGTCAAAATCCGCGGCACCAAGAGGGCGAACTCGGAATCTCAACCCCTTAGCCACGCACCAAACTTGAGGAAGCAGACAACAACGACCAAGTCCTGCTTTCCGAGCTTCATTGAGCCGTCTATCTTGAGGAACTACCTTCACCATCTCCATCCCAAAGATCGCCATCGCTATACCGTCTCCGACCTGCCCAAGCGAGAGTCGAGACCAAGAGACACAACATCTCAGATGTCTCCACCCAATGTCGTTGAGGACGCCCTGTCTTCTCCAGGATCTCTAATTGCCGATACATCGTCTTCTCCTGCTTCCTCGGACAGTTGCCCAACTCCCGCCGCCATTTGTGAACAATTCCGTTCTGGCCCATTTGGGCACCTGTTTAATGGAATGCGCCTAACAGATAATGAGCGGGATCTGATGGAAGATCTCCTGAATCCATCAACAACGCTTCCCGAGGACGAATCACACGCCCAGTCGAACAGGGAGGCAACTCCCCGAGTGGAACTTGCACCTGAAGACTACTTGGCGATTGATGAAGCATTTCTACAAAATATGTTCCCTCCATTCGGAAAGCATATCGACCAGCCCTTTGACTTTGCGGTCAATGAATCGACCAATGCTGAAGAAGAGTATGATGTGCACTCATCGGGTTTGAGTCCTGCAGCTGAGGAGCCAGAGGAGCCAGAGGAGACAGAGGAAGTAGCCGAGGAAGAGAAGACCACGAGCCACAGGGGGATTGTGGTGTACGACTACAGCGCTCTCAGTGTTGACGATTTCTTCGATTTGGACGAAGCTTCTTCTTCCTGAGGCTTTAGTTGCCGAAGGATGGTTTGCCGGGTTTTGATATTGGGGGGGTGTGCATGGCATTGCGCCTTCCAAACCCACCTACTGCATACTGGTCTATAATCTTACTGAGTAAATGCTCAAAATTACCGAATGTGTCTCTTTAAGTCTAAATGATACCAGATGATGATTACCGAATGGTACCTCTTGTTCCTTCCTTTCATAACACATGCATTTCTCGCCCGGTGAATTTGTTGATTGGCCGTGCTTTCCATCGCGATCCTGCCCGAATCCTCCTTGACCTGAATCATTCCGACCAGCTCTTCAATGCCGGTGTTTGATGTTGCTCTACACTCAATGTCCAAGACTTCTGCTACAGGCCAGAGTGCAGGTTTACTTTGGCGAAACAAAAGATGGTGTGCATCTTCCGGCTTGTCGTGAACTCGGCCGTCCTGAATAATCGGAAGTGGACTTTGAGATCTGACCTCACTTTCTTACCACGGGCGACGGTGACATGTGCTTCTCTTGCTGTTTGCGTGGCATATCCTAATCCCATTGTCAAGGTCCAAAGGCCTTCCCAAAGTGACTTGCAACAAATCCTTGAGCCTGACAACATAATACTGCAAATCTCACACCTCACCTTCCGAGTGTGGTCGACGTCTCCCCCCCAACAGAAGCGTTCAAAGATTGGCGGGGATTAGCCGCTAGACAGTGCCCGGATATGATACCCATGGGGACTCCATGAGCACTAGACGATAGGGTCAAGCATCAGCAACTGCAGGGAAGTCGATAGGCGCCATACATCTGCACCGGGCTATGTACCCAGTACCAGCGTTGTGAGCAAAACACCCATGTCCTACGCTCAGCTGCTGAATACTACGATGAATCTCACTGTGACTAGTGTCTGCAATACTGATGACAGAGTCTCCTCTTACTCACGAGCCTGCGAAGACAGGGTAGATTCTGATATTACGACCGACTTTCGCAGCCAGAAAGGCATCGGCGATGAGCCAGCTACATACCCAGTACACGAGCATCCTCCCGCTCTTCCCCAGATTGATAATCGAAGTTATGACGATGTGATGATCCAACATAAAACGTTGGGAAGCTAGGTGTCCACAACCCGCAGGAAAGAGGACGCCAAAGACCTAGGCAAACCGGAATATGCGTCAATGCCTCATCAACCTTT
The DNA here is from genome assembly GCF_000585535.1 of Cladophialophora psammophila CBS 110553. Classification (NCBI taxonomy): domain Eukaryota; kingdom Fungi; phylum Ascomycota; class Eurotiomycetes; order Chaetothyriales; family Herpotrichiellaceae; genus Cladophialophora; species Cladophialophora psammophila. Next base: position 924,406 of record NW_006912935.1, on the reverse strand, counting down.
CCACCGGAGCAACCACTACATAATAGCATAATCACGATAGATTGCTGAAGGAGACAGGTTGATGCACGATCTGTTCCTGCTCAGGGCACGGCCCACTGGCATATAGCCGCGGCTACTTGAACTTCTCCCTTCAGTAAGTCGATCCAATCCGCCTTCCCTGGAAACTAATCCTTGTGGCGCCACTCACCCAGGGGTCGTTTTCTTACCTCTCGGTAGATCGCATCGGATCCGACCTCTGGCCCTTGCTTGCCACTAGCTGCCACTGCATGGATGGAAGGCTTTTGCTGCCCGGACCGACGAACGACTCCACGAAAATAGAGAGAGCAGAGCGGTCCGGCTGCAAATGGATCGCCGTGGTTGGCTGACTGACCGGTCCATGACACGATGGCGTCTGCTTACCTCGAGCCGTGGCTATTGCTCGACAAATCGCTCGACAGCGCTTTCTATTGCGTCCCGCGCTTCGCCACGCTCCCTGGTCTGGTTAGATTCCTTCAAATTTTTTCTGATCATCGACCACCACTACCAAGACAGGGAGAGCAAGAAAAAAAAATTAGAATTATGCACAATCACCCATCCGAGCCTCGCATGACTTGGCTGAGTTTCCGTGCTGCCGTGCTCGTGCAAACATAGAGAGCGACATCTCTCTGCCGGCTCGTTACTTCCGACCGAGTACTCTGTATTGGTCCGTCCATCGTATTCAATGCGGGGGGTGCCAGAAGACACTACCCATTCTGGTTCGTGCAATTTCCCTGGATCTTTCAGAAGGTGAGAACGGAAACAGACCACAAGGGTTGTCGACACGCAATACGAGGGGAAGGGGAGGGAAGTCAGTTGAGAAGTCACTCAACACTTTGTCTGACCGGGGTTGATTTTGGCTTGTGTTTGATCGAGCCTGGGAGAAAAATTCATACATACGAGTAGTGTGTTGGATCTACCCAGTATTTTGCCTCCTTACCTGGGCGTCTTCAAAGCGAGAGAGGAGAGGGGAACCCATTGGTTGGATGGGACGGAGTCACTTACCTACCGTAGTGGTCGCTGATTAGTTTAGAAAAGAAATCACTAACTCACTCGCCAATTCACCGCTGAATGTACTCGGTGCTTCATCCGGAGTCCACGTACGGAGAACTTGTAGAAGAACCCAGCGAAACTCGTTCTCCATATCGATCACCGTTTTTTGCACCCACATCCCGTCCGCATACCCTCCACATCGAGCAGCAGAAACTAGTCTACTAATTAGAGTAAAACACAAAGAAAAGGTTCAATCATCGTAGTACCAGCACGGAGTACCAGCTAGGTGTGCCCTCCTGCATCGGAACGATATATCCGGCGGAGGAATCAAAGCAGACGGAACGATGCTCGGCGTCGAAATAGAATACCGCACGGAGTCTTCCAACCAGGCTACTGTCCAGACACAACGGAGAAGGGAAGAAATATTCATTGCGCTTGGTCCCGGTGACGCACAGAGTACGGAGTGCTTCCTTTCATGTATACCTCGTACCGGCGGACAGACAAGTACCTAATAGGTAAGTGCCTACCAGCATGGATATGAGGACAGGACCGGGCTGCGGCGCATTGTAGCGACCAATCAGCCAACTACATATGTACAACTGCGCGGGTAACCAGCCAACTAACTACTCCGTACCTACCCAGTACTCCTTCAAACTCCCCTGCCCTGCTCGAGTCGCGATGCGGGCACTGCGTATGTGTTGCCCGTACAGTGCATACACGGTGGTTGCACAATTAACCCAACTACTAGTAGCTTATATGGGGCTCAAGCAAAGGTTACCCCGGTACGGTGACAATGGAGGATTGATTCTTGGACGGAGAAACTCACATGGAGTACGAGGCACCGTGCTGCGGGCTGTGTGCCTACGGAGGATGTACATAGCACACAAGGCGAGCACAAGGGGTAGGGTTCAAAAAGGGGGTGTGAGGTTCAATGGGTGCACCAGGGGGTCCACAGCCTCGTGCCAGCCAGCGCAGCTGTGGGACGCTGATTTAGGAGGCAAGGCTGGGCCCAGCCTGCCTCCCCTTTCCTGCTCCTCCTCCCCTCCCTTGTCGGCGAGATGTCCGAACATTATTCCCTACCGTGTCACCAATGTGCCCTACTTGTGCAGAGTATTAATAGATGCCAGATGCGAAATCAATGCCTCTAACAGGCAAAGACCGGATGGGGGCCAATGGGTATTCACCCATTCATTCATTCGAACGCAGGACATCCAGCCACCACAAGGCCCCCTTTGTCGACTTTATTGTCCACTTCCTATAACACCCAATTGCCTGCTACAAGCATTCACCGACTCCGCCTCTGGACGATGCGTCCGTGGAGGGCAGGCTTGGATTATGTACTGCCCCCAGAGAATCATGATCATTGGAGCAATCAGAAATAGATATGGTATATGTATATATATGGTAAGTTGATGAGGAGAGCGCTGGACGTCGCCCAGCCTTACTAACCAGCTCACCGCGTCATGGTCTTCACAAGCTGTCTACGAATTTGACTCATTTGACTCCATTCGTTCTCTCAGGATGCTTTTCTTTTCTTTTCCCACAGTTCATCCAGTAGGGACAGGAAGATACACACAAAGCCACCCCATCTTCTCTCATCGGTACGGAAATTATCAGGAGCTCCGCTCCATCGGCTCCGCTCCATCGGCCCCGCTCTCCTTCTCCATTACGGCTTCTCTACAAGTATGTACGGAAGACAACCAATCATTGACCGACATCCGTGTTTGTACCTTCTAAATGTCCTCCCCAAGTCGTTGTTCGTTGCTCGTCAAAACAACCAGCCTCCTAACCACACAGTCAAGGACCACATGCCATGCATTTTCACATAACATAACTCTCAGCCAGACGTCTAGCCCCACCGATCATCCCACGTTCCATGTCTTCTAGCTGTCGTCCTCCTTGCCACCGTGACTTCAACCTGACCTGACCCAGGCCCCTGGCCTTGGCTCTGTCCGGAACCAGGCCTCGAGCCTGCTATGCTGCTATTGCTGTTAGAATTTCGGCATTGACTGATACTGCTAGAGTGTGCGTGTCTCGCCTCTCTCCGTGCTCTCTGCTCTGACACAGGAGTCGATGCTCCAGGCGTGCTTCCGGCACTGCTTTGTCCTTGATACGTTCTTGTGCTGGTTGCTGAACTCGAGTCCTTTTCCGTTGATCCCCTCGCTGACCCAACGATGCTCTCTCGTGTACTTTGGCGTGACAGACGATGATGTCCTACCACGCCTGTGGCTACCGTCGACTGGCGAGGATGCCTGCTCTTATTCACCGTCATCTCCGTCACGACACTGGCTGTGTTTGCTCGTGTGAGACTGGGCATGACAAATGCTGGAGAGTTCTCGCGGACGTACGTCGAACCGTCGCGACTGGCAGGCCGCATCACGCTCGTGCCATTGACATACACGCCGTTGCGCTGCCGTCGCGGCGTCTGCGCGACAGGTGGATCATACATGTTCATGCTGGCTCGCTCCGAGCGGCCTAATTGAGGAGACGTAGGCATGCTCATTTGACGGTCGAGGAGATGAGGTGGCGTCGTAGAGCTGGTGCGGCGTTGGAAGCCAGGATGCTTTCTTCGAGCACCGTTTGTCGCCGAACTACCACCCTGCCCACTTTTAATGCTCACGTTATCGGTCTCCTCACATGATCGGATGAGTTCGCTGGCCATGCTGCGGACAAGGACCGCAGAATCAGAATATGAAAGTTCTCGAATCACATCGTAGAGACCGTACTGGTCGAGAAGGAAACAGCCTTCTTCTGTCGAGTCGCAGATGCTGCCGATGATACGCAGGAGGTTGAGACGGATTGCGGGCTTGTTGTGACTCAGCTTTTGGCCCAAGGTGTCGAAAACTTGCGAGCTTCTTGCCATCGATGCTGCAAGAGGTGGCGACAGTCGAAGCAATTTCTGCAGGGGCTCTAGAAGGTTTTCAAATGAGCTTGATTTGCTGCTAGTCAACGCTGCCACGATCGCGGAAATGAAATTCTGATTCTCGAGTAAGTGATCTTCGACTCGGGCCGTCTCTTCTTGAAGCCAGGTGAAGATCGCATCCAAAGCTGTCACCTGCCAGTATGGATCCGAGAGTAACGAGACATAGAATGCAAGGCCCTTGTTCTGCCAAAGCTCACGGCGAGCAGCCCTGGTAGAATGAGCCATGTCACATAGAATTGGCAGCGCAAATTCTTTGACAGGGGTCTTCTCCTGCTTGACAATCTTGATGAGGATCGGAATAATACCGACGAGTGCTGCATCTTCTTGCCGTCTTTTTGACAAACGGCAGAGATTGTAGATGGTGTTCAATATCTGATTTGACATCTCCCTAAAATGCGGCTTGCTCATGCTATTGCTGAGGAGTTCAGACAAAACATCAATAGCGTTCGAATTGTGAAGCGCGTCCAGCGTGGTTGACAACATCGACAAGTTCTTGATGAATTTCAACATCGTTACCTGGTGTGCCGGAGCCATTCTCTTGAGATTCTTCAGAACTCGGTGCAAAACTGTCCGTTCAGCGACCAGCTCCTTGACATAATTCTCCGCTTGAGAGAAGACGAAGAAGATACTAGCAATGCGACCCTCACACAAGTCCGCAAGTTCTTTCTGATCTCCGGAATCCGATGGCTCCATCAGAACCCGGTTCAGGACGAGCGACAACGGCTCTAAAACCGAGTTCCGAGATAATATTCTGCAAAAGTCGTTCTTTGGAGTCGAGCCTTGGAGTTCAAAAACACTCCAGATGCCATTGACTCCAATCAGCACCAATTCTCGGTCATCGTCATAGTCATCTTCTAGGAAATCAACCAGAACCGTTAGACCCCCGGCACTGACGAACATTTGGAGGATGAGGGTGGACGTCTGGTACATTTGCCGGACGAAAGCGGCAGCTTCGAGACGTATCTCCCGTGGAAACTTCTTAGAGGCGAATTTGTTGATTTTTGGGATCCCTCCGACAAAACATAGGTTCTCTTGGACTTCCTCGTCGTTGAAAATGATTGCATTTACAATCTTTAGAAGATTGAGGACAATGTCCAGGCGCATGCAGTCTTCCAAAATCTCCAATATCGGTAAGAGACCATGCGCGCTGATGATAACGCTTTTTGTGTCCGAGAAGAGGTCAAAGTAGTTCATCAAATCCTCGGAGATCTGTAATAAAGCGTCGTCATCCTGCATGACTTTCAGCTGGCCTACTAGAACTTCCACATCTGTTCGGAGTCGCGCATGCTTATCTCGGGCAATGTTTGACTCTAGGTCAACTTCTGGCAGCCCTTCCTCGAGCTGTGCAAAAGGATCATCTTCATCTTCGGCATCTGGAAGCCATGATAGATTCGATATCTTCGAGTTTAGCATTAGCTCAGAGCCATCTTCGCTCTCAGCTCTCTCGAACACTGCAGGCGTCTGTGCAAAGACGTCTGAGAAGTCCTCATCTTGCTCGCTCTCAGCAAAACGTTGAATCTCGATGGAAGATCGTGTCCTTCGCATGGACAATTTGTTTCTGGGCGCAGGATGCCTCTTGAGGCTGCCGCCGGTCTTTGGCGGTCTCATACTCTGCATCAAATCGGTAACGCTGGGCGAATCTAATATTTTGGATGGTACCTCGCTTTCCAATCGCATCAAGCCCAGTTTGGTATCCAAGGCGAGTTCGTTCCCTTGGACGATGTCGGAGAAATCCTCGACAGAACTCTCCCGGTAACGTCGTGTTGGAGGTTCATCCTGTTGTACTTTTGGCTGCGGTGGTTTGCTTTTGGAAAGATTCGTTGTCTGACGAGCAGAGGGCAACGAAGCTTTGCGAGGCATTGGTGTGGGCTTTGCCTTTGTTTTTGGGGGCACTTCAGACTTGTGCCTCGCGTGACGAACTTCTGGCCTCTTCGCCGGCGCAGCGCTTGCAAGTCGGATGGTTTTATTTGTGTCCACTTCGGCAGGCGAAGGAGCTTTTAGTGTCGAATCCTTGTCCTCAACGGCCTCGTTTTCTTTTCCCAACGCGCTCTCCATCGTGGCGAATGCCTTCAATCTCTCAGAAGACAACATGCCTCCAAAGTTATCGTGAGGTCTCAGATGCGGCAACTGGAAAGTGCTCGGTGAAATAGCAGTGGCGAAGTCATCGTCCCAGTTGTCCTCATCTTCGAGGGAGCGGAACCTGGTTGTGTTGTCATCCTTATTGAGAAGGGGATTAGGAGATTTGGTTTGAGATTTCGTCGGACGAAGCATGTCCCTTGCCACAGGTATTGGACTGGCTGTCGAAGCATTGGAGTTCTTTCTTATCGAGCTGCCATTGGGAGAATCTTTAAGGGCTTCGTTCCATTCTTGAACGCTCTTTATCGCTTCGTCATATTCAGTGGAATTCTTTGGCCTGTCCGAGTTGGTCCTTCTTGCATTCACTATCCACGGATGTTTTAATAGCTTCTTGGCCGAGACTCTCAGATTTGGGTCCTTTTGAAAACATTGCATCAAGAAGTCCAAAACTGCGGGTGATGCACCTTGCGGCAGGGGAGGATGGTCGTCGTTCACGATGCGGAACAAAGCAGGCATAGGCTGGAGATTGTGATACGGCGGTTTCCCATCGAGCAATTCGATCACCGTGCAACCCAGACTCCAGATGTCCGAAGCGGTAGTTGCGCCTGTCAACTCGATCACTTCGGGGGCCATCCAATAGGGAGTTCCCACGACGCTGGACTCATGTAATCCTGTGGTGCGGCTCGCCACTCCAAAATCTGCCAGTTTGACCAGTCCTTGCTTGGTGGTTAGAATGTTGGCACCTTTGATATCGCGGTGAATGACGCCCTGATCGTGCAGATAGAACAAACCTTGGAGCACTTGGGACATGTAGAGAGCAACCAGATTCTCGGGAAAGCGGCCGAAATTCTTGGAGATTGAATGCAGGGACCCGTTCTCGCAGTATTCGAGAATGATGTTGAGGGTTTCGGGAGTCTTGACGAATCCGTTGTATTTGACGATATTGGGATGATCAAGATTCTTCAGCAGGTCAATCTCCAGCATAATAACCCTCAATTCGCTCTTGGGTAAATCCGCCAGCTTGATCTGCTTGACCGCAACAGTCTCTCCCGTGCCCCAATTCAATGCCCTGTAAACAGAGCCAAAAGCACCCTTACCCAGACAATCACCCAACTGATAGTCTTTCAGCTCGGTCACATCCTGCGCCTTGGTCTTCTCTTTCTCCTCTCTCTTGGTTGGGCTGGACGGAGGCTTGGGGGTTTTGGTGACCCTGAGACCCAAGCCGTCGACTGCTCTAGTAGTGGGGACATCGTCTGGAGGTTCGGCGGTGCGAGCAGGCATCTTGAGATCGACGGGAGTGAGAAAAGAAGGGAGAGATTAAAAGGGCAAATCGGCCTTGCCCTCTCTCATTGTCCGTTGGTCCAACTGCAGTCTGGTTGGCGAGAATAAGTGATTGGTAGCTGGTGGAACGGCCAACGCAGGATGCCGGGCAATGGTTTTGGACTGCCACTTGTGGCTGCGGCATCAAGGGTGGTATAGCGATTGCTGGTGGCACGCCGTCCTGAGCAGGAGACGGACAATGGCTTTGTCACGGGTGAGACGATCGTAGATGGTCGCAAAAAGGCATGGCAATGAAGACATTGAACATCAAACAAACAGGTCAATCAAATGTGGAAGGCACGAGATTGGATTGGGCTGCCAGATGAGGTCTGAGGTCGGCCTACTATGGGTGACTAGCCCTCGCTTGCGAGTTTGTGTTGCAGGTTGCAGGGCGATCCGCGGCCACTAACTGGCCTACGGTGAGCTTTGGTGCCCTCTCGTCCCGAGACCTCCACTCTGCCCTTCAGGGACGCGTCAATTGTAATCGCAGCACGCGACTTTCCTCCAAGGTACCCGCCTCGTCTATCTAGGTCCCCCAACGACCCCCAACTGAATATGATCCGAGTGGCCGTCACTGATGCTTTATGCAAGTCTTCTCTGCCGTCATCTCTGACCGCTGATCCGATGGCCATTGCCTAAGTGGGCTGTCTACTGCTACATCATGAATCGAGGAGAGGATATTCCCTTCACCAACAAGTTACAGATCGCCAGGTGGCGCAAACTGCCAGCACACCAAGACACACACCCGTCCACAACAGTCAAGTCGATCCAGACATGCTTCCTCATCCAAACAGTCGGTCTATGATGCTAAATGTGTCCACAAACGGATGTCTGACTCCACCCAATCCAGCGGCCAGAATGCCTTTGGCTGCATATCGAAGAGAATAACTCAAGAAACAGACAACCCAGACGTACCCGACAGCTCTAGTTTTCCCTGCCCAAGGTCAAATTGGGTTGTTCTGCACCCGGCACGGAGCGGTCACAAACACTTACAGGTGTCCTTCAGGCCCGTTTTCTTGCCCAGGTATATGGCGAGGTCTTCGAACGTGATTGCAACCGGCTGAATCATGAAGAAATAGAACTGACACCAAGCAAAGGACGAAGACGGGCAATTGAGGGCTCCAGCATGATGGATAAGGGCCGACACCAAGAAAGCATTGTATAGCTGCACATACCGTGAGACTAGAGTACCCTTTTTGACCCTCAAGAGCCGCAGAAGAGCGGAATTGGCACTCTCAAACATTCGACGAAGCAGTTGATGCCTTGCAAAGCCGATAAGACGAGGTTGGTGGTTTGATGCAGGGAACCCACTCACCAACAGGAACCCCAAATGTTCCTCAGGCTGTATCCCTTTTTGATGAACGAACCGAAGAATGGGGGCCATGATTGAGGCGTGTAGAGCCCAGTACCGACGGCGACCGCCGCGGCCAGGTAATAACCGAAGACCATTGTGAAACCGCTGTGGAAGGCAGAAGACCATCCCAGGAGAATCTGTTGCCAAAGTGGGACGGTGAAGAGATCGGGAACAGGACTGGTGCCGTCTCCGAAAGGTGTCCGACGCATGTACCACTCGTCAATGTCCATGTAAAGAAAGCAGTATGAGGCTCTGGCAACCTGCTCTAAGACAAATCGACTGCTTTAGTTAGACGAGGTCAGGGACGAAAAGGTGGCTCTGCACCTGCGAGAAATGTCTCTAGGGACCTCGCCAACGTTCTTGACGCGCCAATTCCAACCAATTCCACGCATCGTCGCGAAAAGTTGAAGACCCCAGCAGAATTTCTGCCAGATGGTCATCTTTTGTATGTCCTCCGCGGTCTCCGTTGTACCGTCCGATTTTACTCGTCGAAACGTCTGCTCCGCCTTATGCAACACTTCAAAATCGAGCCATCTGATCAAGATCATGCAGACATTGATGGCAGTCATATAGTCTTCTTCAAGCTTCCCGGTAGTGTGACGTCGCAGGTTGAAGATAATCCACAGAATCGGGGGTATGGCGATTATCTTGCGAAACTGACCTTGCGGGAGCAACAGGGTAGTGATGCCAATGGCGCTCGCGCCGAACACGCTTCGTTCTCCAGGTTGGAAGGGGCGATCTGGAGGAGGAAACCACTTTGGATCCATTATTGAGACAAAGATGCAGAAAAACGCGGAAGAGCAAGAAGTTAGGGAACACGGCGAAGGAGACGTGACTTATTCGACGAAGAGGATACACAACCAGAGGAACACAATCGATCTGTAAGCGAGCGGGAATGCGAATACGAGGCAACCTCTGCCTCGACTCGGCTTTAGCCAGGCAAAGGTGCAGACGCAAGCATCAGGATGCCTTTTCTCTTTCATCGAGAACATCAGGAGAACTCGTGGTGTTGTTGTCGATGGCAATGAAACAAATTCACGGGGAAGGTGGTGGTCAAGGGGAAACGCTCAGTTGTGAAAACGAAAGAGAACTCCAGGATGAAAGGTGGTTAGACATGGTTCTCAGACATGTCCGTCAAGCATGTGCCAAGTATGGTGTTGTTGTTGTTGCTGTTGCTGTTGCTGCCTCTGGTGCCTAGCTGCCCGTTAGGGATGGTGCTGATGGTGCCTATCGTGCCTATGGCGCCTCTGCGGTCTGAGGTAACAGGTCTAGTGCCTCTCTCCCCAGCCACTCGCTTAAGGATTGCGTTGCCTCGTTCAATCTGCTTTGTTGTGTGCGTAACTGGTGATCATCGCGGCTTAGCGATGCCGGGGTGATTCTCCCTGGATACACGCTCGCTGGCTCGCTGGCTCGCTGGCTCGATCCCCCCCCTTCCAGACTCATTCCATTTTCCCTCTTATCACCATCAATTGTTACTGCTGCATACTCGCAAAGCAATCCTTCTACAAATCCACTCTGCGACTTGTCCATCTCATCCAGCTCTCCACTCTTTTTCCATTATTTGTCGCATCTCGTTTCCTCGTTGTTGTTTGTCCCGACTCTCCTCTCCCATCATTGACATTAATTTGCTCCGACAATTGCTACACGTCTGGTGCGACAATATGGGCTTGCCGTAAGTTTGTCCTCTCGCTTTTTCCCACCCCCACCCCTTTCGCATATGGCCGCGCCTGCGCGCGCCGCCGGTCAGCATCATTGTTTCTCCATGTTCATCGCCGGCAAGCCCAATTGCTAACCCAATATGTTCTCTTTAGTATGTTCCAAGATCCTGACGAGGTTGCCGGAGAGCAACCTGCTGCAAAACTCGATCAGATTGCAGCCGCAGCACGATCGAGTATCCGGCGCGAGTCCACCGTCCGACCTGGTCGATTAGCAGCCAGTCGTCGCGCTGCCATTGAACGAGCACGGGAACAAGTAGAAGAACGACTACGCCGCGAGCGTGAGGCTGACGAAGTGCTCAATAACTATGCCAATACCTTTCCACGATCACGGTCTCAACGCGACCCGCCCGAGAACGCTCAGGATTCAGACACCGAGGCCGGGCGCATTCGTTCCATCAGAATGAGGTCGCGATTGAGGACGCTCGGGCAAGTGCTTGCCAGAAGAGCTAACACCGAATCAGAACCCCGGAGTGATATGGACGTAGCGCTCTTGAGCCGGCCACGCGGCGAGTCTGGTGCAAGAACACGGGACGACCTCGCTTCAGATTTCATCTTCGACACCTTTATGTCCGAATCTGAGGAGGCCGGTCCTCAACCGCTTCCGCGCCCGTTAAGAGAGTCCGGCCTGAGATTCGAAGTGGGCGTGACCTCCCAGTCTGAGTCAGAATCGTCCCGTCGGCCTCGATTTTTTAATCCTCGCTCTACAAGAGTCTCCAGTCCATCCCGGAGCAGAAGACCGCCCTGGTCATTTTCGGTCCACCGGCCGGTATTTGCAGATGCGGAAGACGAAGAAAATGACAGTGCATACCGCTCCACTTCACAGCCTCGGGGATTGGGACGAGGCCCTGGAGACACTGCGATCAGTACTCCTCCGCCAGAAAGCCTTGAAGCTGCGTATCCGCCCTTGCGACGTGTCGATCATATTTCGCCGCGCCCGTTGGGTGAGTCGAGGCCAAGGGTTGACGGACTTGGAGACCGCCTGCGTAGTCCCAGCCCCATGTCTGATGGGCCCGTGGAGGAGAACTGGGCAAATCTCTTGAATACGATGGAATCAGGCCGATCAAGCACAGCGACTTCGTTTTTATCATCGCGGTCGGACTCAGGGATCGGCTCGAACCAATCGTCTCAGGCAACTACTGCGACCAGCTTTGGCGAAATAGGCGGGGACGACTCGTGCGATCTAGATCTTCCCTCGGGCATCACTGAAGAGGATGTTCGGGAAATACGTGCGCGGCACGGAAGGTTACAAAGAGATCCTCCTCATCATCTCCGGAGGCCCGAAACCCGGAACGAGTTAGTTTCTGAGGCGAACCAGAGCGAGCCTGCAAGGGGAAACGAGAGAGTTCTCGAATTGGAGGTGCTGACAATCATTCTCGACCGGATGCAGAGAAGAGAAGAGATCCCAGATGAGTGGTGGGCCGCCGTTGGTCTGTCACCGGACATTGTCAGAGGCAACGCTTTTGATCCGGCCAGGCAATATGCTTGAGAAACGGTTCAATAACGAAAGTCCCGAGGGCGCTTAACTGCACCTCGGATAAGAACAATAAACCCAATCAAACCGGCAACACACGAAGAGCAAAGTATGTGAAGCTCGATTCTCTTGCAGGCGGGAACAGAATGATGAAGATGGTTGTGGGAGGCGACCTTCGCCAGGAAAAGCAGAACGTCCCTTGTGTGGACACGATCTTGCAGGAAATATATTTTTTTTTTTTCAAACTGCAAACTACTGCCTTGTCCAAATGCGACCCGAAAAGTCATACTACTTTCGTGGCTGGAACACCTTATTGGATGCAAAGATATGTATGATGTGGAAAAGAGAAGGCTGAAGACAAACCTAGGACACGAATTCAATGTCAGAATCGAGGTTTGAGCCCCCTTGATGCACGCTGACGATTGGATTCAATGACTGGAACTGGAACCAAAATGACTTTTGCAGGATTGTTTGCCATGGCCGGACCGGAGCATTTCTGCTTTTGTCTTATAATCGTTGTATTTCTTGACATACCTACCTAAGCTGCGTTGGTCTGCGCCTTGCGACGACAGAAGAAAAGAAAAAGTCAAGACGGGTAATTCGCGATTGATTTCTGATCATCTACACAATCCTCTTCTTGTGTGCTGCTGTAGCCTGGTGGTACTTTTCTCCCAGCTGGAAAAGGGGATGCTTCTCTCCTTTCAGACAAATCGCATGGAGACGAACAAGGAAGGCTGTGAAAGAGGTCCATGGAGGAGGCGACCTTCATCCATTCGTTCACCGATCTCGCTTGTCGTCTCAAAACTTGATGACTTGATCTCCGCCCATTACACGTGCATTGCAATAAATCCCGTCTTAACTTGGTCACCTGCTTGCCATGTCAGGCCAGTCTCGATAGGAAAGAAACTTCAATTTTTCACATGCCCACCCCATCCGCCGCTAGTAATGCGATACTGTCCATCCTGGTCATCCTTTCCCTCCGCATCTCGTCCTCGTCCCTATCGTCTTCTTCTTCTCCTTGCAATTGGCCGTCCACGTTCCTGACTTCCTCGCTCCGCCAGGCCTCGTCCTCGACGCTGGGCACAATCTCCTGCACGGGCAATCTCTTCTCCAACACCTCCTTCGCGTTCTTCATGTCGTTTTTCTCCGTCCGGTCGAGGCTCTCTTCGAAGGAACTCGAAATGCCGGCGACGAAGTTCCGTTTCGCGACCCGCTGTGTCGCGGTGGCGATGTCCACGTCCACGAACCAGGTCTCGTCCATCAATGCGTGGGCGTCTCTCCATCCCGGCTCGTCCAGGGCCGTATAGAGGCCTTCAAAGAGGATGATCCGCGCCGTGGGCGGGATGGCGATGTCATTGGCCACAGGATCCTTCACGGCGTGGTCGAAGCTGGGTGCGTAGATGGTCAGTGTTTCTGGGCTGATAGGTTTGCGCACTTGCTCTACCAGTTTGAGGTAGCTGGTGGGGTCGAACGTGAACGCGGCGCCACGGCGGAAGATGGCTTCCTCTGCATTTGGCATCTCGCTGAGTTGTTTGCGAGTCAGGTGATAGCCATCGAGGGGGACGACAAACGCGATGTCTGGTCCTGAGCGGTTCGGACTGTTGGGGAAACGCCTGTTTTGATGGCTGTGGTGCGTTTTGTTGAGACCTGCACAGACGGAGGCCGCCAGCGTGGTTTTCCCACTACCTGGGATGCCGGAAATGGCGATCAGGAGGCGTTGCGAGCCATCGCATTTCTGAAACTTCCCTGAGATGTAGGCGTCAATGTCGGGGGAGAGAAGGCAATTAGATAAGGTCGCATGTCTTACCCCAGGTCTGATCAACGAGGCGTTGAACATGGGACTCCATGACCACTATATGCGAGATTCCTTGTTTGCGTTATACCGGGGGACGATATTGGGACTTTGAGTCGACCTCATATGCCCAGTTTTGTTTCCTACCTATCGATAGATTTGCGTGGAAGCTGGACTTGATCGGCCTATATCATTGTAACATGCACGAATACGAAACGGATCTCCTTATCAACAGTCGCTCAGCCGAGCAAGTGGATAACACTGGTCATATCTCACTGGCGAAACAAGGCCCGACTCCGGGGTGTCCAGTGTCCAGTGGCTGAAGGAGCGCGAACCTCGGGAGCAACGGCAACTTTTGGCCAAAAAAGTAGTAAGGAAATTGGCCAGATTCAAAATAGGTCGATGATCTCGACCCGAGACGAACGGATGTGCAAACAGTAGTTGGCACGTCTGTTTGGGGCCCCAGATTTCGGTGATCGCAAAGTTGGGTTGATAAACGAGGCAAGATGACTGGCGGACCGGCGGAACTGGAAATATATTTCTCCCACAAGTATCACGTGAAGTCACATGCGGCCTCAATTCCTCAAGCGATTCGATGCCCCTGTCAATCAAATCCGCCAGACTTCGCGTCGCCATCCCATCCCCAGACATCTGCAAAGGGGTTGTTCTTTTATGCATTTCTTTCAACAGCCAAACCACTCAACCACCTTCTTTCATATTCACTCCCTTCTTTCCACTCTCTTCCGACAGTTTTGGTACTAACCTACAGCAGCGGCATACTCTTGCCATTCCTTCTCAGTCACTCTTTCATCATATTCCCCCTTGTTGTTTCTGCCACTCGTTCAAACGCCCTTGAACGCCCTTTTTTGCGAATCCCTTCCCGACATACCTGGCAGTTCCTACCAACGCGTCAAATCCCAACCCACACCATCAGGCCCCGAACGAAAGCGAACTTAGACTCTCGATAAGACACAAAAGCCAAGCATCCACCATCATGAAGACGTCGTTGCTCCTTCCCTTTGTCGCCTTCGCCTTCCGCGTCCTGGCAGCTATACCTCCAGCATGCCTCCTCAGCGCTGTCAACACACAAAATGAACCAGGTGACCTGTCATCCATTTGCGGTAACGAGGCAACCGACGTGCAGAAGGCAATTGCTAGCATGTGTAGTGGCAATGCTGTCTCGGTGGCACAGTCTGCATTCATTTCGACTTGCTCTGCTGCGGGTTCTTCTGTCGGTACGTACTTCTGGATAAACGTGGAAGAGGGGAAAAAGAGCCTTGATAAGTTCGTTACTGACATTGTGCCCTTTTTGGGGAATTCGTAGCTCCATACACAGCATCCTCTTCAAACTCGACCACAAAAGGCTCCGCTACATCCACGGCCGGCACCTTCATCTACACCACCGCTGTCTACAACTCCGACTGCAGCTGTACCACGACAATCGTCACCTCCGCTACCACCGGCGCCGCTATCTCCACTGGTCTTGCAAGTGCCACGGCAACAGGTGGCAGTGGTGCTTCCGCGTCCAATTCAGCAGGTGGTGCAGCAGCGACCGGCAATGCTGCCGCGGACGCTAAGCAAGTGGGAAGCTTTGCTGCTGCTGTTATTGCCATTGCTGGTGTTGTTGCAGTTTTGTAAAAAGGAGCCGGAGTTTTACTTGGCAGCCGTCCCACGGAAAAGCAGAAGATGGCCTGGATTTTTGGGGGGGTATCATTGGTGTCTCTCCTCTGCTCCAACACCAGAGGGAAGACATAATGAGGTTTCTTGTCCATCCTATTGCAAAACCTACGAGATGTTGGCAGATGCTGTGGATTGAGATGAAACAGCCCTTTGATCGTTGTCGAATCTACCTTGGGATTTGTGTCATCCACTGGGTCCCGTCTTCAGTTGAAGGGGGAAAGAGAAATACGGCCAGGAAACAAAAAGAAACATGAGCGTCTCATACATACATACATACCTGCCTAGATAATGGGATGGACAGAAGATCAGAAACATTTGGCATGGCTGGCCAACGCCTTTTGTTGACAAAGCCACTTTTCTGACTCTTTTTTAATCTCTCACACACTCTCTGTCAAAGACCTAGCTGCCTCAAATGTACAGGTCTAAAATGCGCGTTCCCTCTTTTTGGTCGTCTTTGATGTCTCGCTCTTTTCCTGGGAAGTGACGCTGCTCTAGAAGACTTCCTCCCACACATGATGGAAAACAATGAGCCTCTCTATGCCGCGACAATCACCTCCGAAGCCAGTACACGTTTTCCAGGTACATAATTACAGTACCCACCCCGTCCTGTCCTATCCTAACCCATTTCTGCCTCGTCGTGATGCCTTTAGCGGAAACACATATCCTCCCTCCTCGGGCCTGTGCCAATCCACTTGATGGGCACTCCGACCTCCCTCTCGATGAATTCGATATATTCCCTCGCCTGGTCCGGCAGATCTTCGAACGTCTTGCATCCCGTCGTCTGAGTCATCCACCCCTTGAAGGTCTTATATTCTACCTCCATCTCCTCCATGACGTCCAGGTCCGCTGGAAAGCCTGGCAGTGTCTGACCGTTCACCTTGTAACCCGTCGCCACGCGGATTTCTTCAAAGCCGTCTAGGACGTCGAGTTTCGTTAGGTTGAGTTGTGTGTAGCAGTTCACGGCCGCAGAGTATTTGACCAGGACGAGGTCGAACCAGCCGCATCGGCGCTTGCGGCCTGTCGTAACGCCCCATTCGCGGCCGACCTCCTGTAGACGCTCACCGTATTCGGCGTCCTTGGGGGAGATTGCGGCGTTGAGTTCTGTGGGAAAGGGGCCGGCGCCGACGCGGGAGGTGTACGCCTTTACCACACCGACAATGTTGCTTCCTGGCGCAGAGAGGGATTGGGGAGAGAGGCCAGCAAGGCCGGTGAAGACTCCGCCAAGGCCAGTATTGCTGGACGTGACGTAAGGATAGGTGCCGTGATCGATGTCTAGAAGGAGTGCGTTAGCACCCTCGATCAAGATGTTGGGCTGGCGAGCACTGGCGCCGTTCGAATTCGCCGTAGCCATTCCCTTTGTCCCGACCGCCTGTGCCAGTAAAGGTGTCTGATCGACGACGTATTGCTGCAACTCTTCCCGATATCCGCGCAACTTTTCGATCTCTTCTTCCAGGTTGTAACCCTGCAGTGCTGCGTCGCCGTAGAGTTTGCGGTAGTTCGCTTCGAGATCTCGCAGGCGCCTCTCCCAACGCTGTTGTTCGTTGACGAGCATCCAAAAAGTCACACCTCTGCGGGCGACCTTGTCGCTGTAACATGGGCCAATGCCCTTGCGAGTAGTGCCGATCATGTTCTTTCCGCCATCGAGATTCTTGAATTTATCTTCGGAGATACCATCCACGACGCCGTGCAAGTCGAAACATACATGAGCACGGTCTGAGATCAGAATGCGCTCCCGCACGCCCTGCAGGCCTTTCTCTTCCAGCCCCTTCAGTTCTTTGAAAAAGCTGGGGATGTGCACGACACAACCGGTGCCGATGAGGTTGATTTGGCAGGAGGGGTTGATGAGGCCAGAGGGGAGGATGTGGAAGTCATATGTCACATCGTTGACCACGATGGTATGGCCAGCATTATTGCCCCCCGCGGCGCGGCAGACGAGATCAGCGGAGGAAGCAAGGATGTCGACAAGCTTGCCTTTGCCTTCATCGCCCCATTGAGAGCCCAACACCAGAGTAACGGGCATGGCTGACGGTTATGAGAGGGTGGATGTTGAGGTAGAGGTGTTGAAGGGAATGCAGGCCGAAATCGGAGCAAGTGGGAGGAGGACGGAGAGTCTAGATTGCGTTTTGTTTTGGGGTTTTAGACAAGAAGGCCGCTGCCTTGATCTTCAGGTTGACATGTCTGTCATTGTCTGAGAATTCTGACCTCCAGGTTCAAAGACATGTCGCAATGCTGGAGCAAACAGAGGATGTCGATTGACTCAGATTTTGCAGGATGGATGGTGGGGTTTGAAGTTTGGGGTTGAGAAAAGATTCTTCGGAAAAGGCACTGAAGGCACTATTACGATTTGGTGGGGGTCTCAATGCCTCGCGAAGAAAAAAGCAAATTTGCTGCATCTCATCCCATGTCGCCTCCCATTTGCTCGCTTCCTGTTTACCTTCTGTTCCAAAGGGGAAGTGTATCGGATTCACCTGTCATATTCTTTGGCACATCCAAACCGAGTGGCACCCCGCAGAGTGGATTCCTGTCCGAAATATTCCGTCTGTGGCAGACAACGCTTCCCGCCAGGCGTGTGGGCACTGTCCAAACACAATCTCTTACTCCAGAGATCTCTTTCTGGTCCAGACAAGCATAAACACCAAGACAACTACAGCTTGCAAAGAATCCCCAGGTAAGATTCTGACGCCGTGTCTCAATGGCTTCTCAGGAAAACGGTGGGTTTCTCAATCCCATTCCCAATACATACCCTCCCGCTGCTTGTTCTCATGTCTGGGAGACAAACATCTTTCCCTCCTTATTGCTCTCCCAGTCTTGATCTGGCCCTTCAATTAGTGTGAGCCAGCTTTGTCCTCAAGAAGAGTGCCTCAAGGGAACAATGAACAGAATGGCTTCCTCTTGGTGCGTAGTTGACACCCAAACCATCGCAAATACGAAATAGACTATCACATCAATCAATGTTCCAGATGAAACGAATATATATATATCACCAGCACAGTTGTGGACAGAACTGAGATCTTTCTTCATTCACACACAATCGCCTCAGCTTTACAACCGCTCTGCCTTTAGAAGCTCTACCATAATCTTTGATCGAAAACACTTCGCAACCGGTCATGTGGGATTTCTCCAGATTCACTTCGGGAATGCATTTAGGCCGAGGGCGTCGAGGAGACCATCATCCACAACCTCAGCGCAGTCCCCGCTTCAACGGTGGCCACCGCTTTCCAGACGCATCCCTCCTTCACAATTTCCGAGACGAAGAGCTCCATCGCGCAATAGCTCGTGCCAACGACCGCGCGGCAGCGTTGCACAGGGAGTACGTATACTTGCAGAAGCGGCACGAAGCGCTACGGGAACGAGTCCGACAGTTAAATGCGGAGATGAAGAGCCAGCGAAGAGGTCTCATGCGTTGGTTGGACGTTCGAGACGCGTATCTAGAGGAGAACAAGGAGAGGGAGCGGCGACAGGAGAGGGAGAGAGGGGGGAGGCGATGGGAGCAGCCCAGAGGAGAGAGGGGGAACCACAGGGCGAAGAATGTGAAGGGGAATCCCCATCGTGGCCGGTGAGGAGGCAGGCCAATTCTGGATGTGCGAGACGCGGTAGGACTTGGTTTCTGTCCAGGGAGGTACCTCACGCTTCAATGCGGCCAAGATCGCACAAAGGGCTGAGGGTCGCAATATGGATGGGAGCGAGACAGTGACGGTCGAAGGTCCAAAAAACATTGCTGGAGATCTCTGGCACGGAGGAAATTCGTGTCCTGGTGAAAAGGACCCGGGTATCTACGGCAGGAGTCTACTGGCCGCAAA